>NW_027468657.1:24696387-24703887 GCF_046254945.1 Alosa pseudoharengus
ACAGTTTACGTGTTAATCAATTCAATTCCCAACAATTTGACAACAGCTTCACAACAGCTAGTTCTGGAGTAGGCCATTCAACTAGCCCGCTTGCTTACGAAGAGACTCAGGCTGCGCAGTCGGCACCCGCTTCTTTATTTGGGTTTTGGGTTGCCAGGTTTTAGCCTATGACAAAACGGTTGAAACTGAAACTAAGTGATCGCGTATGTGTAGGGTGTATTTCATACACAATCTGGCAACCTGAATGGATCAATGATTTTAAAATGAAGTTTGATGGCCATGCAAATTACGAGTTTTCCGGGAGAAATAACAAAACGGGAGGGTGCTGGGAGATGACCTTGAAATACGGGAGAAACCCGGGAAAAACGGGAGTGTTGACAGGTATGACATACTACAATGGCTCGTTTGAAAGGTGAGACTTTAAGCTCTCAGTGGGTGCAGACCGTATATTTCTACACGCCTCTGTTCCTGAGAAATCCCAAGCTAAACAGTGGCTAGTTTTCATCAAAATCCCTGTTTTTTTTCTAGAAATGGAGATATTGCGTCTTTTATGACCTGAGAAGTGTTGCCTGCAAAGTTTCTGGGAAGAGATCTAACGAGACCTGCCACCTAGTGATAAACCCACGAAAATAAATGACCTGATTTTGACCTGGCGTGCATGTCACTGATAGGCTAATCAGTGACTGATTCGAAACAAAGCGGCAGCCATCAAAAGCCGAGTTAAGATCAAACGTCCAGATAAAATGTCCAGATCTTGCGTTTTCATGAGTTCGATCGTCATATATTTAATTTCCATTCATCACAGAGTTCCCAAAATCACATATAAAGTGTGTTAGAGTGTCTAGTTTCGTAATTAAAAAAAAAGCTAAAAACGTAATGTTACGTTTTTGGCACTCAATGAGTTAAAATAAATATTTTCTGTTTTCTTTGCCTGCTGTAGTTCTGCTCCATACATTAACTGCTGTGAAGGATGGAGTGTAATGATGCACTTGGTCTATGTAGACTAGATAATATTATATCCAGGTTTGTGCTTGCAGACACCGAAATACTATTTCCATACATTTAGCTTAAGGGTACAGCATTATAATAAAAAAAATTGTGTGTGTGTGTGTGTGTGTGTGTGTGTGTGTGTGGGGGGGGGGGGGGGGGGGGGGGGGGTGTTGGGGGGGGGGCAGTATTGTGTTTGGACGTGAACTTTTTAATTATCTTTTATGGTGATTTTTGCCATCAAGCCTTGGGGAGAGTCGTGGAAACAATTACAAGTTTGTTTGTGTTATTCTTATCAGCACCAATGAACAGCCTCTGGGGTTTACAACTAGTAGTCTGTACTCTTTTCCCTCTTCCACACTCCCCCCCTCTCTCTTTCTCTCTTACCCTCTTTCTCTCTCTCTCTCTCTTTCTCTCTCTGTATAAAGCCTGCCTAGCTTCTGGGGTTAACAACTAGTAGTATGTACTCTTTTCCCTCTTCCACACTCCCCCTCTCTCTCTCTCTCTTTCTCTCTCTGTATAAAGCCTGCCTAGCTTCTGGGGCTTACAACTAGTAGTCTGCTCTTGTCTTTTTTTCCTTTACCTTTTTCTCTCCTTCGCTCTCAGAAGACAGGGGGTCTTCTCATTTGTTTAATCCCCCTCCATCTCCATCTCTCCTACATCTTCTTCTATTGTTGTAGGTCTCTCTCTTTCTCTCTCTCTCTCTCTCTCTCTCTCTCTCTCTCTCTGTCTCTTGCTCGCTGCAGCACCAATGAACAGCCTCTGGGGCTTACAACTAGTAGTCTGCACTCTTTTTTTCCCTCTTGCTCCCTCTCTCTCTCTCTCTCTCTCTCTCTCTTTCTCTCTCTCTCTCTCACACACTCTCTGTTGATTCTGTCCAAACACAGCTTGCCAGCATACTGAAGAGAGGGATTATAACATAAGTGTCCTTCAATTATCCCTCGGGATGTCATTCATTAGACACACACAAATACAAATCTAAAAATGCTATGATGCTTATCATAATTGACATGCCCAGACACGCTTCTTCTTGCACACATACAGTACACACACACACAGACACACACACACCTTTACAAGTATGTTTGCACATGCTTGTGCTCGCTTGTGTGTAACTGGTTTGTGTGTTTGTTTGTTTGTTTATACATGCGTGCAAATATATGTCTGTACGTGGACAAATAGTACTGCATTTGTTTGTACATTTATATTCTGTGTACAAGTGAGTATGTTTATAAATATATACTAATACCATTATATACTACACCACTCAGAGGCGTGACGTGACAAGCTGTGCACCAGCAGCAAACATGCGTGTGTGTGAGAGAGAGGGGAAGTGTATGTACATACTGAGACTCTTACTTTCTCCCCCATGTTTCAGGCCTGAGAGTCACACTGAATATTCCCATTGGCTTCCCGTGGGCACTATTTCTGTGGTCTCATCACGAAAAACGGTAATATTATGTGTAGCCACCACAGATTTCGCTCTTAGGAGTTCGTGTTCATTTTACAGATTTCCGTGAGATCAGGTTTCACACTGACACGAGACACTCATGAACAAGGCGCAGAGCGCACGCCCACATTACACAGCTGGACAAGGGTCCCCATTCCACCGCAAGCCCTTGATCAATTTCGCCCTGAATCTTTAAACATTTAAAGACAGCATTTTTCTGTAGAGAGACAGTCTTTCTTTTGGGCTAACAATTTGTTCATTACCACCTGATTTGAGTTAGCTCTGAGTACGGATGTGGACGAGTTTCTTCTAAACCTTTCTTGCACTCTTGAACACGTACACAATGAGAACAGTGAGTGTTGAACTGTCACCCCCTGAAATTAGATTTCTTTTATACAGCTGCTTGGTTTCACAACGTAGCTCCTTTGTGAGCATGTGGCCCCATGCGATGAATGACACGTGAAGGAGAGCTGGAAGGAAGGAAAGATGACTTTGTGACATGCATCCCATTCTGATTATTTAGTCACGGCATTGAGCACTAACTGACTTCATTAGCAAGCTGTGTGAACACTCAAGCCCACACACACAACACACACACACACACACACACACACACACACACACACACACACACACACACACCTGATTAGCCTTGACTATCATTCACCACCAGGCATCTTTTGAAATGGTCACTTACTGAGATCTCTGCTCTTAAATAGAGTGTTGATTGGTTAGTCTTTCATTGAAGGAGTCAACCAAGTGTCACATCTCAAACCAATAGAAAGTTTTAAAAGTTTGAAGTAATTTATTTTACATACACAAGCAGCAGCTATGGTGCTGGAGAGCTTTACATAAGCAGTAGCTATACTGCTGAAGTTGCTGTGTTGTGCTGAAGGTGCTCTACTTTTCACTGTGTTAGCATAAATGCTAATGCTACTCTATGGCTGGCATCAGTTTAAAAAAAAACATGATGTGGGATCACACTGGTATATACTGTATTTCTCTCTCTCTCTCTCTCTCTCTCTTTCACACACACACACACACACACACACACACACACACACACACACACACACACACACATACATTTCATTAATAAACTATAGCCCCTCTTTGATTTATACAAACAAATTTGATCAATACCTTTACTGTTTTCTGTCTTTTTCTCTCCTCTGAGTTTACGACTGCCAATTACCAGAACTGCTGTAAGTCCCTTCTATGTCATGAGTCCTGCACCGAATCAATATCCCCCTTAGATTAACATAATAAATATACACAACTCTTCACTGACAGGCACTGTGTGTGTGTGTGTGTGTGTGTGTGTGTGTGTGTGTGTGTGTGTGTGTGTAATAACCAGATTTAACACAAATCCCTCCCATAACACATTTGATATTTTAGTAAATAACTGATAGAGAAGTTGTTTGGCCTGCAAATGTCTGAAATCAGAGTTTTCAGTATGTCTCCAGTACCATTGAAGAGGGAATGCGAAAAGACAGGCATTGCAGTTTGCCATCAATTTCCACTTATTTTGGCTTCAACCAATTTTTAGGCCGAGACTAGAATGGTCTCAAATTTCATTCCCTGTTGGACCATCATTCCTGGCTGCTGACTCCAAAATCAAATCCTGCCAACCACAGTTTATAGGTGGCTTCATAAACCTGAAAGGCAAAGAAAAGATGATGGTAGATGAAAAGATTTATGCAGTGTTCGTTTTTTAAAAGTTGACATTTTTGCATAAGAGAGCAGATTGACAGTTCACATTGTCAATCTCTCAAGCGCTCTGGAAAGGAAGGAAAAGAAGAAAATCACAAAAAATATAGGACAGAGAAAGAAAGAGAGAGAGAGAGAGAGAGAGAGAGAGAGATGCCAGCCTGGAGAGTTCATTGCAATCATAGAGAAGGATGACTGCATTCTAAAAGGTTATTATGTCCCGATTATACATTATTTGAAATAGATGAAAGTCTCTCTGTCTTGAGTGAACTTTTAAAGTTATGACTGCTCTTAACTTAAAAAAAAAAAAAACACACACACACACACATGTACACAAAGTCTCTAGACAGCTTTTCTGCATTTCAGCATCAACATTTAGATCAGTGTGCGCGTCCCCATCAGTAACTGACTGAGCCAAGCTCCAGCACATGCCACACTACTTGTCTCTTCTAAAGTGTGTAAGTGCATCTGTGGTTGCAAACTGTGGTCGAAACAAAACAATATGCCGCTCAAAAGGATTCCCAGTGTTAGAAACACGCTGGAAGACCTTGGACAGAGGATATAAACCTGAGGAAATGGTTCATTGATAAAGGAACAATCTCCACTTCTACACAACATGTGTATGAGAAGAAATATGAGAAGGCGGCTTTACAATTCTGTCTTCTGCTCTCTCGCTTTACACTCTCTATGCAGTACATCTGCTTTGGAAGAAAGACTCCTTTTCTCCTTTACCTGTACAGTACCTTTACAGTATGATCATCCAACCAGTTTGCTTTTCAGCTTGTCAGACTCAAAGCACATGTTCAGGGCCGGAGTGGGGCCACTTTTCAGCCTGGGAGTTTCAGGCCCAAGACCGGCCCACGTTTTCCATAGTGGTGGAAATTGGATAAATGAAGCAACATTTCAGCTCTTACTATCCTGTAGTTTTTAATAGTACCATGGTTCAACAAATGTGTAAAGGTTATATAATATAATAATTCACTTCAACTGAGAAGTTAACAAAATATATTCCACTATTCCACAAGTTAACAAAAACAGAAAGAAAGACAGAAAGAAAAGAAAGCCTTTGAAATGTAGCCTATCCCATGCTTCCACAAAGAGGCATATTGAAATAATGTTTAGGCTACATGTTTTTTGCATGAGTAGGCTATATTGTTGTTTGGTGATTTAGCCTACTCCTTTACTACACACTATTCTAAGCAAACAAGGCATATAGGTTCATCATGTAGCATAAATATTTTGCTCTTTCTTACATTAAATAACTTTACATTAATAACTTTATCCTTTCTACTTGTCCCTGTAGTCATGGCCTCCTCATCACTAATTTCGGGCTCATCATTTTCAGTGGTCGACTGGTTAATCTGCTGCTCAGAGGCTACAATTTTTACCGCATAGGCCTACACAGATCAAACTTCAGTTTTGTTATTAATATTTGCATAGGCCCTACTGCAAAATCTATGAATCGGATACAAAAGGCTAATATTTTAAGAAATGTAATATGTTGCTTGCAAATAGCTTGACAACGCTACAAACGTCCAATATTAGCCCAATAATAATCATTGCCTATAGGCTATCTATCTCTATTTACCAGTGCCACTTTTGTCTGTAGGCCTAATCTAGAAGCTTGGCACATTTAGCAGCATCTACCTGGCCGTTTCAGTCCCTCCTGGCCTCTTTCTACCATCCATCCTTCCTGGCGCTTATGGCTACTGTAGGGCCGGCCCGGCTATCCGTATCTGAGAAAACTTTTTGGAAAAGACGGCCTATATGGACCCAACCAACTCTTTTTGGGAGGGGAGAACTCCCTCTCACGGTAGGCTCTACAACCCATGCAGAGGCAACGGTGCCATGTACAGAATGCGGAACGTGTAGCCTACTTTAAGAGAAGTTAGACTAACGTGACAAATGTCAATATTTTTCCCCTCGACCGGCCCAAAAGTGAAGCGGCCCACTGGGAATTCTCCCGATTCTCCCGATTACCCACCCCGGGCCTGCACATGTTCAAAAAGCATAAACATCAGCCGGTGTGAAAAGCGTCATGAAATTTTGTCATTATTGACTGAGAGCAAAATATTTGTTTAACACAATATAACTTGAGAAGAAGTTGATATTTGGACAGCATTTGATTGGCAGAGCTTGCAGGCACTTTTCTCAATTTTTCAATATTAAATTCACAACTTGGAATTGTGCAGTGTGGTCCACTAACGCACAGCACAGAGCCCCAGACTCCACCTTGAACTCGCTCCTCCATCCTCACAGCAAACCCCTTTCAGCGGCACACACACCCTCCCCCCTCCATGCAATCCCTTCTCAGAACTCGATTTTTCTCCACAAAGGCCTGAAATGGGTCCAAATGGAGGTACGTGTCGGCCATTTTGCGACGTTTGATTTAGAGAGCGTCCATCAATACCTCCCCACAGAACGCATCACACAAGCGCCATTGAATTAGTTTCCCCCCTCGGGGTGGCAGCCAATACCTAATTGCTATTGAGTGTGTGTGTGTTTGTGTGTGTGTGTGTGTGTGTGTGTGTATGTGTCTGTCTGTGTCTGAGTGTTTATGTGTGTCAGGGTCTGAATGAAGGAAAAGAAAATCCTTCTCTCTCTCTCTGTTTTTGTTTTCCTTTCCTCTCTCTCCTTCTCTCCCCTCTTTCCTCCACTCCCTCTTTCTCTCCTCCTCTGTAGAGGGTGCAGAAGAGGAGGTGATCTCTCTGTTCATCTGGGCTGGCGTCGGCGGGCGCCTGCTCCCACTCGAGTGGCCCTGGGAGGGGACGAGACGAGCGCGGTGGGAGAGCACTGAAGAGATTTAACCGGAGGAGAGGAGCGCATCTCATCCATCACTCCCCAATCACTCTCACTTAGGAGAGAGTGATGAGATGAGCCAAATCTCCAGAAAAAGGTAAAGGGGTGGGGAGAGAGAGAGAGAGAGAGACAGAAAAAGAGAGAGAGAGAGAGGGTGACACACTCAGATGCGAAAACACACACAAACACACATATAATCACACTCTCTCACTGTAGCACACACACTCACACACAAACACAAGGGTGAGACAAAGGGAATGAAGGGAGGATGTGAGACAGCATGAAAGAGAGGGATATAAAGAGAGGGAGAGAGAAAGAGAGAGGGAGAAGGAAAGAGAGGGAGAAAGGAGAAAAGTGGGAGATGGAAGACTCTGTCATACGATCACACCACAGACAAACAACACATGCGCTGCCAAGTGAAGAAGACACTTGAGGCCTTGCCATCAAAGAGGAAAGACTGGGTTTGGTTTACATGCACCACTCTCACACACACACACACACACACACACACACACACACACATGGGGATACACCTACACCGTTCGTGCCCAAAC
>NW_027468657.1:24706387-24761387 GCF_046254945.1 Alosa pseudoharengus
ACCGTTGACTTATATTATGGACTATGTTGTGTGTGTGTGTGTGTGTGTGTGTGTGTGTGTGTGTGTGGGGGGGGGGGGGGGTGTATGTGTGAATTGTGTTTCAAGTCTATTCCTCAGGGTGAGTAATGCCTGGAAACCCAAGGCTGCTATTGTCTACCCCAACCATCACCCACCTCCAAAAACTCAGTTTAGCTTGTGTGACACCCCTTCCAGGAGCAAGTCAGCATCTCTGAGGAGAAAAAAAACCCTTCTGATCAACCTATTTCTGCAGGACTGGCGCTTTCCTTTTTTCTTTGCTTTTTTTTTTGTTCCTATAATATGAAACTGTCAGTCACCGCTCTTGCATCTCCTGCCAAACAATAAGAACACAGGAGGGCTGTGACGGAGGCCTGCCGAGAGCACCACGGCGTGAGACGCCCGCCAATTTAGCCCCTCATAAGACTGCTGCGCTCATCAGGTTCCGAAGTGCATTATGTGTCCTGAAGAGACCCTTGCACTCTGATATTTCAGTAAGCATGTGTGTTGATTAACTATGTCTGTTCTCACTCTGATATTTCAGTAAGCATGTGTGTTGGTTAACTATGTCTGTTCTCACTCTGATATTTCAGTAAGCATGTGTGTTGGTTAACTATGTCCTCATACTGATATTCCAGTAAGTATGTGTGTTGGTTAACTATGTCTGTTCTCACTCAGATCTTTCAGTAAAGATCATGTTGGTTAAATAAGTGTGTTCAGTATAGCCTACTGTACATGCACTGTAGATATGCCTGTACCATTACATCTGAAAGGATTTGAGTAAACATATCAAGCAAGAGGAGGAATAATGAAAGTGATCAGAATTGAAGGGAGTTTACAAATTCATGCGTAATGATGACTTCTCTGACTCATCTTGGCTGCAGAATGACAGTGTTTGTTGCTTGGCAACGCTTGATGCCACATTCAAAATTGAATGAAATAATACAAAACACAAAATTGAAATAAATGAAAGAAAACAATTATGTTTCCTCAAACTCAATCCATTGGTAGTAGAACAGTTATAAAGGCACTCTGATGTTTGTGTTTGTGCGGTTGGCTATGACTTTCCTGCAAATTACTGTATGGTCGAATCATTTAATCGTGAGGATGTCCTTTGTCAACCCCTTGGACATGAGTGTCATATTGCTTGAACATACAGTGTATATCCTCATATTCTATCGGAAGCCATAGAATTGGTTGTGCTACTTCATTTAGACTGGTAGACAAAGCATTCACAAAACACATTAACTCTTTCGTGATGCCTTGGAATACACAGAGGGTGCAAACAATGAAATGACACCAGTCCTTGTAATCATATAGCTGCTTCCTTGGAGACCCCTGGATAAAAAGACACCGACTGAACATCAAACTCATAGGTAGACTGCGGTAGTCTATTCCAGTTATTTACAAATGCCCTTGTTATGCACGGTTGTGTCTCAGCTATTATTTATTTTGCTTATTTGTTTATTCTGCGTTGGGGGTAAGGGTGGGAGGTCAGATCCTGGGAAGATGGAGAGAGAGAGAGAGAGAGAGAGGGTGTGAAAGCGAGGTGAGTGAAAGCGAGGTGTCATTAAGTGGAGTCAGTATGAGTGATGCTGCTGATAGGGAACTTAGGATGATGAGGCTTACTGTCTTACAGTGGCACAGAATGTGAGGCTGCAGGAGGCCCAAGCTTTGTCCTATAGGACCTCAAGAGGAATGCACACACACACACATACACCACACACACACACACACACACATGCTCTCTCTCTCCCTCTCTCTCTCTCTCTCTCTCCCTCTCTTTCTCTCTCTCTCTCTCTCCCTCTCTCTCTCTCTTATGATGCTGAGGGAGTCGCAGCATGAATGTGTAAGTGAGAGTGTGGAGATCTGTCAACACATAGCATGCTAAGATTTGATGAAATGTCATAAAAATGCAGTGTGCCTTCCCCGTCCTTTTTTTCTGGCCTCTTGGTTGTCAGGATTTCCTGGTTTTTTTCAAGATCTCTCACTGCAGTTCTATGTGGATTTTCATCTACCTCTAAAACAACTTGTGGTAACACATCACTTATAAAACATACATACCTCATATTGATTTACCTAAGTCATAACCAGAGAGAGAGAGAGAGAGAGAGAGAGAGAGAGTGCATGTGTAAATGTGGGTTTTGCATGTAGCTTTGCATGTTGCATGTTGCATGTGTGTGTGTGTGTGTTTGTGAAGTCTGTGAGGCGCCTGTGTAGAAGCCCTGTGTTACTGTGTCATGTGCTAAAAGGCGCCGTGGGAGTCTAATGAAAGAGCTTCCCATTACTACTCCACAAATCAGCCTAGCCTTCACATTGATCTCGTTAATTAACTCAACTAAGTGTGTGTGCGTGTCTTTGTCTCTCTCCCTCTGTGTGTGTGTGTGTGTATGTGTGTGTGTGTGTGTTTGTGTGTGTGTGTGTGTGTGTGTGTGTGTGCAGTCATATGTAGCATATTCAGAGTGACAAATGTAACATAGATACTACAGAATGCTCCTTTTTACCATGTCACTGAAGTTATCATTCAGTACTTTTTATGATGGGTAAAGGTATATCACTTGCATTATTTTGTCTGCAGATGGGTGTAATACACCCACAAATAAATGGTGATATATGAATGGATGGATCCTTTGAACATCCACAATGGTGTGTAAAGAATCCCTTTGCTGATGTATGCCTACCTTAGCATGCAACTAGGCAGCTGATGACCAGAACAACGAACAACAGTTTTCTTATGCTTTCATTAGAATTGGCAGAGTTGAAAGAGGGCTCTCCGCACTCTTTTAAACCACACACAACATGTCACACACACACACACACACACACACACACACACACACACACACACACACACACATAAACACACACACACACACACACATAAACACACACACACACACTTACACACTTCAGTGAGTCATGCTTCTTAATAAACCGATTCAACATGTCAGTGATTCAAATGGCTGCTCTCCGCTCAGGGGGAGAATCGAATGAAGCACTACTGCCAACCAAAAGCCCTAAAAAGATAAGACCACATGTCCACAGTCTTTTGGCCAGCAAAGGTACTGATGTGTTTTAGTGCAGCACCGCTTTCTCTGGCAGTACCCTGGAGTGAACTGAGAACAAAACATCTTGTGAATCCTGTAAGACAAAACTAAAAGTTGCATTGACAGTTTGTGTAATGTGAATTACTGCTGAAGAGTGGAGATGTGATGTGGTTAGTGGACAACAGTGTGTGTGTGTGTGTGTGTGTGTGTGTGTGTGTGTGTGTGTATGTGTGGGAGAGAGAGTGAATGTGTATGTGTGTGTGAGTGTGTGTGTGTTTGTGTATGTGTGTGTGTGTGTGAGAGAGAGTGAGTGTGTATACTGTATGTGTGTGTGTGTGGTGAGTGGGGAACTGCGGCTGCAGAGACCCTACCCTGTGTATATAACAGAAGTGTGAAGCAGTGTTCTCTTCAGGGCTGGCCTTTGGAGAGTCTGACTGACTCAAGACAGATAACTGCGGTGAACCTGCTTCAGAAATACACCTCAAATGAATCTATCTGTCTTTATCTCCATCTCTACCTGTCATCCGCTCACACACACTCACTCAATCACTAAACTGAAGTAAATGTGTGTGTGTGTGTGTGTGTGTGTGTGTGTGTGTGCAGTTCCATCTGTCAATGAAGATGGTCTGTCTTTGTGCATACTCAGTGTCAGATTGATATGAATCAAAGTGAATAAAAAGCACCCTGTCAGTCTTCATGGCAGGGAATTGGGATTACAGCTTTCTCTTTTACTCACACACACACACACTCACACTCACAACCACCCACACACACACACTCACACACACGCACACACACACACACACACACTCATATGCACATGTGCACACCTAGCATGCCATCAAGTCTGAGGGCCAGATGTACAGATGAACGCTTTTGCGCCCACTTGTTTCGCAATGTGCGTGTAAAATCATTGCGAGGAATGTACAAACAGGCCGCAATGATGTAAAAGCGCAAACTGCCTGTTGCGGGAGCTGAAAGTGGCAGATTGCGTTTGTCATGTCATGCATATGCATTCATGGGAGGATCCAGGGGAAAGTGGGAGTTTAGGGTAAAAAGATGGGAGGGGAAGAGTGAAGAGCGCCTAATTATTTATTCCGCGGTATAAGACTCCTGAAAGCGCACGTCTATTCTGCGCCTAAATACTTTCGCCTTGTAAAAGCAGGTGTTAATCCAAATTGCAGTTAAATGCGTCAATAAGAGAACCTTTCAAAGACAACAGAATCGCTTTTTAGAGCACCAGTTTTTGTGGTGAAAGTATTCTTAGCCTACTACTAAAAGCAACCTCAACTTTCGAATGTCTTACTTTCACTTTCATGTCATTCACTTAAACTTTCCTACTTGCTAGATTTGACTAATCTTCCATAGCCTACGTTCACAAGTAGTTTGAGTAGAACTACTGATCTTCATTATCTCCCTGCTTGTTTACATCTTATCATGTATGGTATTATTTCATGATCGCTAAACGTTTGATTCTTTTTAATGTTGTCATCAGTTAACTTCATTCAACTGGCTTGTATGTAGGCGCTGCCATTCAGTTGTGGACGTTCATAAATTGCGTTTATGGGCGGAGAAAGGCAGAGAAAGGCGCAGTTTACACTACGGATTGAACGATGATAAATACGACGGAAACTTGGGTCTGACAGCGTTCGCAATCTGCGGTGTGTCCATGACGGTGATAACGCTACGTTCGCAAATGTACGTACATCTGGCCCTGAGTGTGTGTGAGGGATGGGAGTGAAAGGAGTTTAAAGTAGAGATGTCTGAGATTTGAAATGAGATGGGATCGGCGGTGTGTACTCTCATTGTCCTGCTTATTCCCATCTGTGTCTGCTTAACTTAGACTAACAAGATGTTCTGTCCTATCCACTTTTTTCTTTCCAATTTCCCTTGACCTTGATGGAAAATGTCATGAGTTCAAGGCAGGATGTGAAGAAAAATTAACAGAGATCTGATTGTGCCACCTTGATCAGTTGTTTCTTGGTGCAAGGAATTGTGGGATGTCCCTCTCTTCCCTCCTTCCATAAAAGATGGTTTAGTGAACTCTGTGCTGAAGGAGATTTATGGAGGATCTTGATGCACCGTTTTCTATGTGATTAAAGAATTTGAACAGCAGTACTGCATGGGTCTTTACACTCTGTAAGTCACCTTTTAAGCAAGAAAGGCACTCCAAATATAGCAATTTTCTCTTAGTTGATGGTCAACACATCATTTAAAGAAATTAGCGGCACACTAGACACATTGCACATTCCCTTTATTGACATTCATGTCTTGATAATAGCATTGTCAAAAGTAAAGCTCAAGAGTTTCTGCAAATTAATGTAGATACCAATCATATGAATGTATACCAATCACAGAATGACTGTAGATAGATAGCAATCATAGAATCCATCCTCACTGCTGCAGATCAGGTTTGGCAAGCTGGACAGGACAGAGAGTGTTGGTGTTTACAAGGCTGGCCTTAATGTAGGAGAACAGTGCACTTCATTGTTGTCGTTGTACCTCTCCAAATGACTGGGCAGTGCCGGGCAGTGTTTAGAGAACTCCTCCACTGTTGCTTCTGCTGAGGGAAGGCCATGTTCTGCTGTTGCATCAGCAAGGAGACGGGGCGTGGGGGTGTTGCAGAGGGAGGGAAGGAGGCCGACAGTTCGATCCACCTACTTGCTAGTTCACTGGCATCTCCAAGGCCCATAAGTCTCAGAATCTCTCTCTGCAGTCTCGTCCAGTCTTGCAAACACACACACGCACACACACACACACACACACACACACACACACACACACGCACACACAGACTTGGGGTCTAGTTCATACCTAAGAGAGAGAAATGGTCCCAGGACTGTCACCATTACCAACCCATGTCCAAAAAACACACACACACACACACACACACACACACACACACACACACACACAGGAAAACTGTCTCATATTATTACTTTCACTTCAGAGAAGCAGTTCTATGCCCGTCTGAAGTGATATACCGAGTTTGTCTGTGTGTGTGTGTGTGTGTGTGTGTGAGGATGTGCTTGTGTGTGTGTGTGTGTGTGTGTGTGTGTGTGTGTGTGTGTGTGTGTGTTCATCTGTTTTTGTGTCTGCAGGCGTGTGTGTATGTGTGTCTTGGTGTATGAAAGAGTCCTCTACCCTTTCACTTTTATATCATCAGGGATCCAGTAAGAGTACTAGAATACAAAACAGCATGGCCAGAAGTAAAAGTTTTATTTGAAACTCTCTCTCTCTCTCTCACACACACACACACACATATCACATACTTGACCTCTGCCCTTTTCCCTTAGGGAAATAAGCCGGTACAAATTAAACTCTAAAACCTTCCTCTCCTTCAAACATAAACAAAACCATTTTTGTACTTTACTTCAAAGCATATTTATCAACACTCTCACAAACAAACAAAAGCCTACTTAGCAAACAAACAAGTGCTGTGTGTCCTCGGCAGATGGCAGGCGGAAGTAAGTGACGGGCAGCTTAGCGGACGCCTATTGTGGCCTGGGGCTTTGACATGGCTGGCATCTGGAGGTGGAGGAGGCAGGCCAGCTTCAGTTCCAGTTGCCTGGCCTGAGGGCATGGTGGCGGGCATCCTCCGGTCCAGTGCAGTCCAGTCCAGTGTAGTCCCCACCGCTGTGCTCCTCAGGGGCCTGGGCTCCACGCCGGCGGTACTGCTACTGTTGCTGCGGCGACGCTCGGCTCTGATGATACAGCACAGGCCCTCACACTGCTTATTAGGGCCAGTCTCGCCTCGCCAGCTCTCCACAGGGACTGGAGGGCCAGCCAGCCTATGAGGGTGTGTGTGTGTGTGTGTGTGTGTGTGTATGTGTGTGTGTGTGTGTGTGTGTGTGTGTGTTTGTGTGTGTGTGTGTGTGTGTTTGTGTGTGTGTGTGTGTGTGTGTGTGTGTGTGTGTGTGAGAGAGAGAGAGAGAGAGAGAGTATATGTGTGTGTACTTGTTGCTGACACAAGCCAACCTGTCACACTTCACAGATAGATCACTCCAAGAGAAGAGGAAAAACAGCAGCATCAACAACAACAGCATGACTGCATTCATGTGATTAATTCTATGCTATTTTGACTAAAGCTTTAAAAATATGCACATTTCTTGGCGAACAGTAGTGCTCATAAAATACTCAACAACACAATAAGGACAGCAGATTTACACAGATTCACAAAAATCAGCGATTGTGAAAAGACAAATGAGGAAGACACATTGAGAGGTCATGAAAATGTTCTCACCAAACAATTACTGCAAGCCAGACCTGATAATGAATCATGGTAAGGAGTTGACTGCACCTCTTCTGTGGGAAAGTGATGCAAGCTGACCAGACCATTTTAAAAGCTGCAGTTCCTCTCAGTCTTATCCCTGATGCTCCACTTCCATACTATACTAGACTGAGATTGAGACTTGTTTGTTTATTTGTTTATTTGTTTGTTTGTTTATTTGTTTGTTTGTTTGTTTGTTTGTTTGTTTGTTTGTTTGTTTGCTTGCTTGTTTGTTTGTTTGTTTGTTTGTTTGTTTGTTTGTTTGCTTGCTTGTTTGATTGTTTAGGTTGCAGTGCTGCCCTGTGGTGCTCAGCCAGTGCTGTCGGCAGCAGTAGGGGGTGAGAAGTGGGGTCCTTCCTTAGAACATAATAATGCTGTTATCTTACATTGAACATATCAAAAGACTTTTGGAGGATTATTTCTTTAAATCTTAAGAAATCCAGATGTTACACATCTGGGTGGGCACCTACGGCTTCAGCAGGCACAATGTCACCACTGAAGGCCTGAAAAAGGCTTCCTGTCTGACAGAGTACAATGGCTGTCGGCATGACCAGAAAGAACACTCTTGACCCTGAGAAAGCCAAGTGGAGCTCCGTACAAATTGTGCTTTGAGTGAGAAGCATACGGAAAAATGCCATTTATTCACAAGAGCCTCAGGCCTGCATGCTCAGAAAAGTTACAAAGAAGAAAGAACAAGCAGAAAGTCATACATTTGATTCTTTTGTGCTCGTTCTTGCATTATGTGTGATTTTGTTCTGGCTTGCTCTTCTTTGTGTTTTGTTCTTGACATACACTGACACACACACACACACACACACACACACACACACACACACACACACACATACACATATGCTGTTTCTCTCTGTCTCACACTCTCTGTCACATATACACACAAACACTTTCTCTCAAACGCACACATTGTCTTTCACCCACATACAGTACGTACATGCATGCATAAACACACACACACACACACAAACTCACACACACACACACTTTCTCTTACGTGCATGCTATTTTTGTCTCTGTTGGCAGTCTACACAATCTCAATTTAATTTTGCTAAGGTGGAAGTGACATGACCTGACATGAATGTGTGTGTGTGTGTGTGTGTGTGTGTGTGTGTGTGTGTGTGTGTGTGTGTGAGGGAAATTCCGTACATCAGAGATTGTGCAAAATGTGTATGAGACTTTGAGACATTGTGAAATTTTCTGACAAATCAAATACTGTAAGCCAGACCTGATGATAAGTCATGGTAAGGAGTTGACAGCACCCCTTCTGTGGAAAAGGGAAGCAAGCTGACCAGATGTCCACATTAGAACCTATAGTTCCTCTCAGTCTTTCCCCTGATGCTCCGCTCAAACCCCCTCATTCCTCATTCTTTAGAACGCAGCTGATCAACCCATCTGCTTTTACTTCTGAATGAAGTTCCATTGCAAGAAGTGACCAGACTACTTGCGGAATGATATGAAAGATTTAAATCCTGCCCAAGCCCTAAGCAGAATTTGATTTAGGGGCCCCCTACCACCTTATCACCGCAGTAATATTGAATATTGTCAATGCTTAATCATTCACATCACTGGCGATTATATATAATGGCCTATATTATATATATATACTATATATATATAAAGTATTTTTTTTTACTTTTTAAACACCTACCTTTAATTTCATGATTACATTGTATTGGCGGTATAGTGTAATTAGGTGCCTATCCTATTGTGTCCGTGTCCGTAGGCTATTACTGTATTTGGAAATTGGAAATGAGAGGTGTATAAGGATATGAGGATGTAAGTCAGGATGTTTGCTATTTGATTAATTAAAATAAACAAACAACTCAAAGAGAACTTGGATCACAGAGGAGTGTCATGCAATGTTTATTTTTGATGAGCACTGCAGAATTTACAAGCAAAGATGATGTGAGCTTACTGGATAGCTAGAAGGAACTAGGCTATTTTCAGATGTAAAAGTTTGCCAACATTTGCGTAGCCTGTTACTCATATATCATTAAAAACCAACGGTGAATTAATTTCATTGCCTAGGTTACAGAGTCCATTAGTGAAGATGCTGCATTAGCTCCTTTAAGCATTTCAGTCAGGACCACTTTGTCAAAGAAATAGCTTTATTTACTATTTGCATAAAATGACATTTGGCGGTATGCTCTATTCTGGGAGCCCCCTGCCCTTACACGTGCAAACATGGAAAGCCCAAGGCAGGGAGAGAAACAAAGATACCCCCCCCCGCCCCATAGGTACAGAACAGAGCAGACATCAATGACAAACATTGATGGTATACATTGAATTCGGAGGTATGATGAGGAGATGGGGTGGAGGTGGGATGCAAAAGGCTTGTAAGCGGCAGGCAGAGGGTAGACTAAGGCAGCTTAAATAGGGCGCTCTGAATGATCTCCGTCAGTGACAGAGCAGAGATGATCAGATGGGCAGTCAGCTGAGCTGGACAGGGAACTGGGCAAGACACCGTGGCCTGCCTGAACTAACGCTCCATTTATTGAAGTGGGTGTCTTTCCCCATACATGCATATTGTGCTAAACGCTCCAAATGTAAAGCACTTTGAGCTGCATTCTGCGTATTAAAGGGGCTTCTTCTTCTTCTTCTTTTTATTATTATTATATACTCTGTGTGATAAGGATTAATGAGAATATCTGTGTCTGTTTGCACTGTACAAGAGTTACATATGGTTAGGTGTGTGTGTGTGTGTGTGTGTGTGTGTGTGTGTGTGTGTGTGTGTGTGTGTGTCAGGGCTTCCTATGGGGGATGAACTGTACAAACACAACGAAACACAGGCTCTACCTACACAACCACCTCAGTCACTGACAAACACACAGACCCATGGCCCCTAAGTCTGGCTCTCCATAGATGGGTAGTGTCTTTCTTTCACTGGAAGTGCTGTGTGTGTTTCATTGGCCTGACATCAAATAAAAAAATAACCGACATGACACCATCGTATCGATTTCCTCATGGAGGGATGAAGCATTTCTCCAGTGGGCAACCAACCAATAAAAGAGATGTGAAAGCAAAAAACAAACACTCAGACACATGCACATGTGCACACACACACACACACACACACACACACACACACACACACACACACACACACACACACACACACACATATACACACACACACACACACACACATAGACAAACACAGAACCACATACACGTACACAAATGGAAATGTGTACTGTTGCATGTGCATGTGTTTTTTTTTTTGTCCTCCTGCGGCAAATCAATACCATATCTTATCATATAAAGTATCTATCTATCTATCTATCTATCTATCTATCTATCTATCTATCTAGCCAAGAAGCACGGAATAAACCACGTCGATCAACACTGCGAGTTAACACACTAAAAACACACCAGACACCTGCTTCACCTCATATCAAACACAGCACAGCAGAATAAGCCTGAAGTAAAGCTTGGGTCGGGTCGGTAGAAAAAGACAATCTATGTGTTAAGCACTTCACCCCGTACTACAGTATGCGTGGTAAACAACTCCAGGAACAGTTCGCAATCCAGCATACTCTGAAGTGCACAGGGACCTCATCTGCGCTGTCAGTCAGTTTGAGTGACAGCTCGGCGAACCCGAGGCTAGGGCCCCGCTCATTATTTTAATTGCATAAACATTCATTTTTGACGAATCTCGACTTGAAGAGCGCTCCTGATCTAAAACGCCTCCCCGATGATCTCATTTAGCCTGATGCAATTTGCTTGGGGGCCTTCACTTGGATGAGGGGTGCGCACGCGTGCCTGTCTAAAAATATGCGCTGAATTGTTTGGGTCCCGCAGTGGGTCTAAAAGGATTTCGGATTTCGTCTGTCACCTTCAGTCCACCTCACCCCATCACACTGCCCCCCCCCCATCCTGCCTTACTCCCTCTATTGAGCACACAGGTGATGCTGCCTCTGACTGTTATTGTTGTAGTCATAGCGACTGCTGGCCCGACAGAGGAAGCCTGTGGTGAGGAAAAGAAATAAGATCACCTGAGGATGTCTTCCATTTTAATATGATAATATAAAACAGGCTAGGGACACAGAGATAGAGAGTGAAAGTGAGAGAGAGAGAGAGAGAGAGAGAGAGAGAGGTAAAGCTCAGGGGGACAGTGTGAGTGTGAGTGGTGAGTGTTATTATCACTCTTGTCGTCCTCTAATCTCTCTCTCTCTCTCTCTCTGTTTCCCTCTATTTTTAAGCAATTTTGACCTGTCACTGCTCCATCCTCTGTGGACCACCAGCAGCCTTTTCAATTAAACAGAGCAAAGCGAGTGAGTAAAAGAGTGAAAGAGAGTGAGAGAAAGAGAATGGGAATCAGAGTATTGCCGCTCTACAGCATCCAGTGTCTCTCTGGCATACTTCTCCCTGGCAGAGATGGAAGGTTAATATAAGAAGAAGATAGAAGAAGATAGATACAAGCGTTTCTTTTAGATGTAATGGCCTGAGCACACAGACACACACACACACACACACACATACACACACACAATTGTCCTCAGTCTGTCTGTGTCAAACCATACACAGACCAAAGAGGGCCTCCAGAACACTAGTGTGAAATATTTTCCTAAATAAACTTCTGTCACTTTACATGAGGAACTGGAGCCAATGTTTACCGTCTAATCTAGGTGTTCTGGTACTGTTGAATCTTCACTTCAAATCTCAGAGAAACTGAAACCTAAAGATCCCAAGACAGTTCCAGCTCTGTAGAGCACCAGACACCAGCCACCGTTCAGTCTCAGGGAAGCCTGCTCCACACACAAACACTCACACACACACACACACACACACACACACACACACACACACACACACACACACACACACACACACGCACGCACACACACACACACACACACACACACACAAACAAACACTTCAAGTGATATGGTAATGATCAGTGGAGGAGTTTGAGGTGAGATGTGGCGCAATGTTGCGTTGAACATGCAGCACTGTGTCGTGATATCCCTCTTGTTGCTCAGTAATAGACATACATAAACAGTGTGTGTGTGTGTGTGTGTGTGTGTGTGTGTGTGTGTGTGTATGTGTGTGTGGGATGGTACAAGGGAAGGGGCCTCAGCTGTGAGCGTCTGGCGGCGTAGATTGCGGAGTGCAGCGAAGTTTGAAATTATTTAAAGATACAAAAATGTGTTTGTCTGGCGTGTTGCGACGCTGCATTAAACGGATGTGTCATGGACACGCTGGCGAATGAATAAATAAGCAGAAATAAATAACGAATTGGTGAAAGGGTCTTTTCGCTAGATGAATTTCCATTTGGCTCCTTGTCGAAGTCTCTCTGTGGCTGAGCTGAAGCAATGTTTTATTCATGTTATCCAAGGGCTCACATTTTTCCCTACCTTTTTCTCACTCACTCACTCACTTACTCACTCACTCACTCACTCACTGTCTCTCTCTCTCACTCACTCATTTATTTACTTACTCTTTCCCTCATTCTTTCTCTCTCTCTCTGTCCCTCTGTTTTTAATCAGTATTTTATTTTGTTGTCTTTACTTTACTCTTCTCTTTACTCCTATTCATAGCCATCTTGTCTCATGTGCCCCCTCTCTTCCCTCTCTCTCCTCTTCCTCTCCCTCTCTCTTGTTGCCCCTTCCCACTTGTTGCTAGGTTACGGGTACGCTGGCGAGTCACGCCGCTCCGTCTAGCTTCTTGTTTATGTTTGAATGTTTGTCTTTTTCGTCTTTTTATGTATAAATGTGTCCTGTCGAAGTGTGCACTCTTGAAGATAAACATAATGAGCATCTGTAGGCGCTTTTTTCAACGCGGTTTGTCGCTAGCCTAACACCTGTTTCGAGTCCGAGACCCCGACCACAACATCCACGTCCACTTGTAAGGATTCTGCCTGTCGCTAATATGCCTGATGACTGCACTACGAGAGATACCTTCTCGGTGTCTGGTGAGAGATTACATCTGTGGGACCTGACTGTGAGCTTTTGAGTGTTAGTTGAGCTGAACTGTCATCCGACGTCTGGATGTCGACGTAGTGATGCTAGCTAGCTAACTAACTAGCTATCCACTATCGTCAACCATCAAGACGTCAACGCACAAGCTGTGTCAGGATTTCACCTTGAGAAGCTGCTGGTATGAACTTTTACATCGTCTGCCAAGGGAACTCAAACTCACCGTCTGCCACCACCTGCCAACTTTCACACGTTCGCCACTGGACGTACAGGAACATCTGTCTTGTGTCTTTTGTTATTTTGTAAATTGTTTGTTTGTCTTGATGTCACGGGTACGCTGGCGACTACGCCGCTCCGTCCAGCATTGTTTGTCTTTATGTGTCAATGTCTTGTGTGTGGAGCGCTTTGGATTGTACTAAGTACATGTTAAATGCGCTTTATAAATAAAAATGACTTGACTTGACTCTGTTCTATTCTGACACCACAGCTAATTTACCCTGTCACATTTACAGGCCAGTACTTTCTATTGACAAAAGGTTCATATTCAGGTTGTGGATGTGGCTCTGGTGTGTGTTGCATGTGTGTGTGTGTGTGTGTGTGTGTGTGTGTGTGTGTGTGGCGAGCCTGCAGTCATTGTGTGTGTCTGCAAAAGCCACCTCCTTAGTATGAAGGGGGGATCTGTTCATCTCTCTCTGACTCCTCTACCTCTTTCCTCTTTCTCATATGCAGTCACTCTCCACTCCACCTTCAACACCTTATCCCTGAGACTGAAATAGACTTTTCTAATCTTTCCAGTATAATTGCATCTCTCTCTCTCTCTCTCTCACTGTTTC
Organism: Alosa pseudoharengus; assembly: GCF_046254945.1. Taxonomy (NCBI): domain Eukaryota; kingdom Metazoa; phylum Chordata; class Actinopteri; order Clupeiformes; family Clupeidae; genus Alosa; species Alosa pseudoharengus. The sequence goes on from NW_027468657.1 coordinate 24,720,486, forward strand.
TCTTTTTCATTTGTTCTCCCTACCCCTGTCTGCTAGTTTATATGTCTATAGACTACTGAATGCTTTTGATGACTGCAGGCATGGTGTGGAAAATAGTGGGTTTACAGTATATGAGAGCATGGTCATGTACAGTACTCTCCAAATGAAACAATACTTAAACGCTCAAACATTTTTCTTTGGACAGAGCTGTGGACCAAATCACAGATATTTGACATTCCTTCTGTACTTCTGAGGGATACAATGATAGGAGATATTGTATGGTTTGTTCAGACTGGCGGTAAATATGATTGAGTTCACAAGTTCACAGACAATCAAATTTACTTTTATCCATGTACATTGAGTTAGTGGATTCAGATAACTATGTCTCTGTTCTCATGGACACCTGGTCCCCTTTGGAACTTCTTCCCTTTTTTCTCAGTTGCTCTCATCCTCCTCTCCACCTCATTCTGTCGTTCTCCTGGGCCTCTTTAAAATCTCAAGCCGCCCCTCACACACCTTTCCAATCCCACATTCATGGGTCTCGCCTCCGAAGACTTCCTCATAGAACAAAGCCATTTGGGATTGGCTGCAGGCCGTGGTTTAATGAAAAGGGCGTGCAGGCAATGGCAACTAAATAAAATTGAATGGAACTGGATCATAAAAGTTGCTTCTCTTACAGCCTGTGCAGGTCTGGGAGGAGGGGGCTGTGTCTGGGCTTTTGGGCTTGTGAGTAGACACTTCTAGGGCCTGAGGGAGATGGTGGAGCAGGTGGAGGAGTATGTCTGATGCTCTCTGTTACCCCGCCTGCTGCTGGGACGACTTCAACACCCGAACTACCCAAACTCCGCTGACTGCGATATCAGTCACACACACACACACACATACACACATGCACACACACATACACACACACACGAACAGACAGAGACAGATACATGCACACTCACCTACCTACACTCACACATGTACTGTATGCATGCACACAGAAACATACAGCCATGCAACCACACACACGCATACACAAACACACACACACACACAGACACATGCAGAAGCACACACACACACACAAAAGCACACAAAAGCACACACACACACCATGGGGTGAATAACACCCCCTAACCGAAACTTCAGACACCGATTAAAATTGGGAATAATAGTTTCATGTGTGGTTTCCACATTAACAAATCCCGACTTTCCCAATTAGTTATGCTCCGCAATTTACACTTTCTCTCCCCCCGTTTCTCCTATTCCCCCTTTCCACACTTCATATTTTCTCTCTCCTCCTTAATTCTCAAGGAAACACTTGAGCAGCTCAAGGCTAGCCCCCCCCACCGCCCCGCACACAGGGGTGAGGGAGCTGGCATAGAAATGCAGATTTATTTGGAATAATAAGGAGGTGCAGCCGCATACATAATGCCCGTGTGCCACTGGGGGGCTTTTAACATTCTGAGTGTGACGAAGCCGTCGTTGCCGCCGCCGCCGCCTCCGCCGCCACCTCCACCGCCGCCATCGCCGTCGTTAAGGAGATCCTGACACGAGGAGGCGCGCAGGGCCACCCTTGGCGGGATGCGAGGGGGCCCTTTAAGCTCACGCAAGCGTCAGCGCTTTACAACGCAAACGCCCAACAGCCCCACTGGGACACGCATGCAGTAAACAGCTGATACGGCAGTGAGCGCAAAAAAAAAAGAGACAAAGTGAGGCGACAGCTATTTTGCCACTACATGGTAAATAAATCACAGTGGAGAAGAACTACAGAGGCGTTTTCTTACTCCATGCGAGCAAGGAGTTCCTTTAGTGTGGGGTTCTGTGGGGTTCTCTGGAGGGTTCTTCTGCTGATAATGTAAGACCAGTGTTTCTGAATAACAGTGTAGTATGAAGGACAAACACACAGAGGACCGAAGGAGCAAGGACTTTTGCCAACATCATTTCCCATTTGTAGCAGTTACACTCAATAATGACGCATGACACACATCCTGAAGATTCCTGAAGCAGTGTAATCAGCTCATCTCAAACAGCTTGACGGCTCAGCGGATCCCAGTTGGCAAAATTAGTCAGGGCCTTATTTCAGCTCCTTGGGCCTACCTACTCTCTACACTTTCTTTGCAAATCACTTTGCAACCCACCAATGCACCCCAACTCTTTCGTTCATGCTGTGTCTGACTTGTCATGTTGTTGTCATGGATACCTCCTCTGTTATTGACCACATGGAGGAGTCCTCTTCCTCATGATTTCCATGTACACACACAGAAGGGTAGGAAGGTGCCAGAACAGAGCCATACCCACCAAATATGGCTTATTGCAAATTTATATATAAGATAAATATATGAAATAAGTTTTTTTATTTCATTTTTATTAAGTGGCCCTGACTGAACTAAAGAGGATGTCATGTTTGAATTAGAAACCAACCATGCTAAACTAACAATATGAATAGAAGAACAAAGAAAAGAATAGAAGCAGTTGAAGCCAAATAATGAAATGTTGTGGCAATATCAGTGAGACACTATACGCTGTTTAAAAACACCTTCGAATCAAATTATTTCACAATGGAAATTCTCACTGTGTGTTTGTGAGTGTGTATGCACTGATGTACATATTTCTTGTGTGTGTGTGTGTGTTTGTGTTTGTGAGAGTATGTTGCTTCTGGATGGTCTAGGTCAGATGTCACACATCTCTACTTCATGGCCTACTAGCCTTGACGGACGCAGTCATACATGTAAAACCACTCCATGCATTTTTGATGCCTCTTCCCTCTTCCATCACTCTGTGTCATTTATGGCTGTCCACAGCATTGTGTCTGCCATGGAATGGTGTGTGTGTGTGTGTGTGTGTGTGTGTGTGCACACACAAGAGAGAGACAGAGAGAAAGATTGCACTGTATAACAAGGTAGGAGATTGAAAAGGTAAATGTGTTTCAGGCAGTGTGTGTGTGTGTGTGTGTATGTGTGTGTGTGTGTGTGTGTGTGTGTGTGTGTGTTTGTTTGTGTGTGCATCTGTGCATGTGCTGAAGTGATGGAGAAAACAATGAATTATAGAACTTTGTTTCAGGAAATCCCAGATGTGTGTGTGTGTATGTTTGTGTGTGCATGCTTTTGCTTGTGTGTGTCTTAATGTGTGTGTGTGTGTGTGTGTGTGTGTGTGTTTTTAGCATTTGTGTGTGGATCGACAGGTGGTGCTGAGAAGTTGCGGGACCTGTTGGCTGAGGCAGGGAGCTGGAGACTTGGAGCTGCCTTCAGTGCGCAGGTGGTGAAGCTTAGCCGCAGGGCCCTCACTCCCTCAGCAGCATATTCTCCACAATCAATTTGGACATGTTTTGGAAGATTCCCTGTCTCTCCCAAGCCTCCTTGTTCCATAACTCTCAGACCACCCTTTCTGCCAACCCTACCCAACCTCCCACACCAACACACACACACACACACACACACACACACACACACACACATCAACACATCATCACTCTTGTTACCCATTAGAGGACCCTCCACAGCAGGGGTCTCAAACTACCGGCCCACGGGCCACATCCGGCGACGATACAATAGACGATAGATACTGTCCGCCTCTAGTTGCTAGACATCCAGAGCTTTGATTCAAGCCCAAATTCGCTGCACAAAGTTTTCAGGAAATACTTGTATTAGCCTACACACGAGAAACACGAAGACGTGCATTTGTTTGTAATGACGCGGAAACGATGCAGGCCATAGATTTGCACAAATTGAAGCAGAAATATAGGCCTACACCAAATGTTGAAAAAAAGTTCACGTGTGATGAAGTCTTGGGTAGGCTATGTTATTCACCTATTCAAATTCTGAAGGAGAATATCTGCCTTTTGGAGATTATGATCGATCGTCTATTGACACTGACAATTTGACAGTGATAGTCACGGTGCGTGTGTCTACTAAGCATACCATGCTTATTACTCTCTGCCCAACATAGCTGGAGGTGGCAGTGCTAATCGTGATGATAGTGTCCGTAATGGACGTGGTACAGACAGCAGGGGTAGTAAAGTAGTATTGTATAGGGTTTGTGGTTATAGTAATAGTTTACTATTGTTGGTTTGCATCTTAGGCCTACTGTTTTCTTGTTAATTTGTTATGTGGGTAATATGACAAAAAAGAAAGTAAACCTGCTCAAATATGTTCAACATCCAGTATTTACTGAAAGGTGCATAATTTGAGGTGCTTACCATCCAGTGGCAGATTAGATGGGTAAATGTACCCCCTCCACAAACTTTTGATTATACTCAAAGATTTTTACATTTACAGTAGAACTTTATCTCTGACCATTTTCAAGCCATAGCCTTTTGAAATTTTGATATAAAAATCCAATGGTGTTGTTTACCCTGGCGCCTAAAGGATTATAAGTTATGAGAGGAAAATATTTTTGTTTGGTGTGAAACACACACATACCTGTTTTTATGTTTTTTTTGTTTTTATAATTTGTATTAATATTTATTTTATCATTATTTTATTTATAAGCTAAGGTTGCTGGCACAGGTGTCTAAAAAGAGATAAAAATACTTGCACTTTCTCTTTGCAGTTTTGTGTTAGTATTTTTTTTTTGGGGGGGGGGGGGGGCATTGCATTTTCAGAAATAGCCGTTCTTTTTTTGTATTATTCTGACGTGGCCCTGAGCCCTCCAATCAGATGACTTTGGCAGAACTGGCCCCCAGCTCATTTGAGTTTGAGACCCCTGCTCCACAGACACAAATCTAAAAACCATCCAGGAAAAGCTGCATTGGAGAACAGCAGAACACTCAGTAAGGTTAACAAGGACTCTAGGTCTCTCTGCTAAAGCTAAAAAAGGGTAAAAGGCAACACAAAGACAATGCATGTAGTTCAAACACAACGAAGCAGCCTTGATCTGCACTTTACAAATGCAGCTATGGTAAAACCATCAAGCTCTGCAAACGACCTTGTTGTTCATGTGCTGTTCACAACCTCATCTCTCTCTCCCTCTTTTCTCCTCTGGTCTCTAGCTCCATATTGACTTTTATCTAAGCGCTATTCAGATTTCTCATTATGTGTACGTTTACGAGGGAGCACGCTGTGTTATTGAAGTCCCTCCCGTTTTGAGTCATTACCTCGCGCTGGAGACGCACCATCCGGAACAAATGGAAACATAACTTTCAAACAGGAGTGAGCGGCCCTATTTTTATAGCCTGCCATATGCTCCTCTTGGCTCCGTGAATGTAAATGATACGTTGTGTAATTTATTTTCTTTTGACTTATTTTAACTCCACGGGTAACCAGAGCGATAGGCTAATTGCACATATGCTGCCCCTGACCCTCTCTCTCAGTCAGAACTCATTTTCAGCTGTTTTCTTTGGTGCCATTTGGTGCTATTTTGGACTTCAGTGTTTATCAGTTTACCCAAATGGCTGATTCACAGTCACAAAGTAAATAATCTTCCCTTCTCTTCCTCTCTCTCCTCTCCCTTGGCATTACTCCTTGGCTTTGAGGAAGTTCGATTGGCTCTCCCCCGTCCAAACACACGCTGCGATTGGCTCTCGTTAGAGAAAGAGGCACGCTGGGCTATTTCTGTCGGCAAATGGGCAGTGTGAGAGCGGCCATTCAGATGACTGGACAATAACCACACCTGTACGCTTGGATGGCTTTGAATTGGGCGGTGGCATTAGTTTGGCTAATGAGGCCGTGGCTGGGTGGAATCCTGTGGCTACAAGCGAGCCAGCTTATTTAAGCGCGGCGGTGCTCTCAGCATTCCCTCTCTCTCCCTTTCTCTCCGACTCTCTGATGTGGTCCATGTCTCTTTATATTACCTTTGTCTTTACTATTTCTGTTGCCCTGTCTCATACCGTATGTCAGTGATCAGTGATGGAAGAAGTATTCAGATACTTTACATACTGTAGGTAAAAGTACTCAATTGCCAGTAAGATTCCTGAATGACTGAATTCCCACTAAACTAACAGTGCACTTTATTCAAGTATCCATGAAGCATTATAGACACATTCACAAAATGTTATAAAGTATTCCTAGTGTCCCATAATGATTGACATAGGTGTATAACCATTTATTGATAGCAAGGAAGGTACATAAGTAGTACAATGCTGTTGGACACAATGCTTGTTTACAATGCTTTATGGATATTCACTTTATGCAAAGTTTTATTGTATATTCTGTATCTTTTCTATAGTATGCATGTAGAGTGATACAAAAGTGAAAGGCTCATGAAAGGTAGCCAAGGCAACAGAGAAAAGTAGGTCCGGAATGCTTATCTAGCATTATGAATACAGAAAAGAACGGAATAGAATATTATACTGATAAAGATAAAGGGTTCCAGGAAACAAACGTCTATTTAGAGAGTAATACTGTATAACAATGCTGCAGCTGCATGTTCTGTGACTAGGAGTACAAACAGAAGAAAAATAACACACACACACACACACACACATACACACCTTATCACCAATGCACCATTCATACATTGATTCCTTTGTTCTGTTTGTTGTTTGGAAGCTCCATTTCCTTTGGCAGCCTGGCCCGGAACAGTCAGTAATCAGACCAGCCCTTCTGAGATTTGTCAGAGCAGAAATTGCAGGTGACCAAGGCCCTGAGCAAAACTCCAGTGAGGAAAGCCCTCAGCCTTACATTCATCTTTACAATACATTGCTAGTCTACAGGGTGATTGATGTATGCGGACACATGCCCTGTGTCCCTGGCTCTCTTAGTGTTATTGCAGGATAGATATGGTCTGCAGAAAGAGTCAAGTGGTCTGACTACTGGGATTCAGAAAATTCAATTTCCTCGACCGACTCATTTAAGCACCGCGGATGATGGGTCTATTAGTGGGCTTTTCATGGCTGGTTTGAGTGTGATGTCTTCATTTTTATGGTTTCCATCATTAACAGGATGGCTACACATATTTTAGTTTTTTTTTCTTCCCTTTTTTCTTCCGTTAATGAAGGATGAATAGCCCATAGATGTTAACGTTAAAGAGATGAGAATTAACACATTTAATGTGCACCCAGGTGTCAGCTGTTTGGATTCCAAATCTTCATGTCTGATTGAAAATGACTGCAATGCTCACCTGACTACATTATTAAAAACGGAAAATCCATGTTACCGTGTCTTCCACCTGCGAAATGCATTCATCATATGTCTTTTTAATTAAACCATCAAACTGCTCTTTTGTCATGCAATCCTATTTTATGTCTTCATCATGCCAGAGATATGAAGAATGAGAACGGAGAGAGAGAGAGATAGAGCTAAAACTAGATGTACCGCAGAGTGGTTTTTTCCACAAAAATAAGTCACACTGAAAGGCATATATGATTCTAACTGTCTCACTGAATTGCATTATACACACTCAATTCTCACTGGTATCTGCTAGACAACAAGTACCAAAACATGATTAGTTCGTAGATTTCACATGTAAAATACATTTTATACAACTCCACCCCCATCTTGCCTGTTCATAATTCTGAGAAATTCTTGAGTTGTGTGCATGTCTGCGTGTACATGTTTATGTTTATGTGTGTGGGTGTGTGTGTGTGCCTGTGTATGTGCCTGTGTGTGTGCATGTGCATGCATGCGTACATATGTCTACTGTGTGAGTATGTGTCATATGTGTGTGCGTGTGTATCTGTTTATGCACATGCAGTGGTGGAGGAAGTACTGAATCTCAGTACTTAAGTAAAAGTACAAATACACAGAGAAATATTTACTTTAGTAAAAGTAAAAGTACCACAATGACAACCCTACTTAAGTAAAAGTAAAAAGTACCTGCTTTTGAATGTACTTTAAGTATTAAAAGTAAAAGTATTTGCATAATGATTTATTCTCTTAATATCTATATTCTAAAAGAAAAAATAGTATGGGCTGTGGCATTTTAATTAGGCCTAAGCAAGTTTTAGGTTAGGCTATATTCGACTAGATAGTTTTAAGCTAATGCAATTGTGCTTACCATCTGTGGCCCAGTTTACATTCTGACCTACAATTCTAGAGACTTTAAAGGGACACCAGGCAACGTTTTCGTGTTAATTAATCATCTTCGTAAGTCGGTATATGGTTAAATGACTCATTACAGGGCGAATGAAGACTCTCTCGCCCGCCCCTACTGCCTGTAGGAAGAATATCCCGCTTGCAAGTTCAGTGTATCGTACCCGGCGACCGAAGCAGTTTCAGTTTCCATCCTGCATCCACAGCACAGAGGGAGGCTAACGAAACGCTAGCAATTGTTGCAAACGTGTGTATAATGGCAGAGCCGGCGAAGAAGCAGCGAAAACCCTTGACGGAAGATGCAAAGAAAAGGAAAAGAGCTTCAGACCGAGCGAGGGGGAGTTTCGTAGAGAAAAAGCATCAGGCTTGCCTGGTGTCCCTTTAATTCTGGTTATCTACTAGGGTGATCTGCTGAGTATATCATTCAGCAAAACACGAGAGCCTGAAGTTTAACGGGGTAGACCAGGGAAACGTCGGGTGGATCGTAATGCCAATTCTGCTGATTGAACAGAAAAGTTGCTGAGAAAGGTGTCTTTATGATTAGGTTCAGTTTCACTTGCGCAGACGCACATAGACATTGAATGAGCGCTCACATTTCTACCCCCCCAATTGTAGGCTATGCCTCTTTATTTGATCACACACAATTAAGAAATATTTCCTAATCTGGAAAATGCTACGTTTTTTTCTGCCAGCGGTTCTATAATAGTCTACCATTCATTTGTGGCGCAAATGATCAGACGTGTGACAGAAGCATGGGCATAGCCTGTAACTTCGCTTATCCGCGGATAGCAATCTCATCGGAGAGGACGCTGCAGATAAAAGACAGAGAAAGGCACAGAACACAGTTGCATGTCCAGTGTAGCCATGGGTCTGGTGAATATAGCCTACCGAATGCAGATGGCTACAAGCTCACGCTTTGCCTGGTCTAGACTATAAGCTTATGTTTCAAAGATTTAGAAGCTGGGCACGTAGCGCTCCAGAATCTGTGGTAGCAACCCCGCCCCCTGGTAAAATAAACGTGTTTTCTCAGAGAGAAAAAAAATCTGATCATAAAATGTATCGTAAAAAGGAACGATGGTGTTGTAGAAATGTAGCGGTGTAAAAGTACAGATAATTGCTGGAAAATGTAACGAAGTAAAAGTCAAAAGTATGCACTATAAATTCTACTTAAGTAAAGTACAAATACGTGGAATATTTACTTAAGTACAGTAACGAAGTATTTGTACTTCGTTACATTCCACCACTGTGCACATGTGTGCATATGGAATGGGTTAACATGACCCCTGGAGGCAAACATACGCAAAAAATTGGTCATTCTAGGCCCTACGGTTCTCAAGATATTCACAGAAAACTCTTTTGGTGTACGGTCACTAAATGTACACATAAATTAATTTATTGTATGGCCCCCCATGAACGAAAGTCCACGAAACTTGGCATGCATTCGGAGGGTGTCATAATGATCCTACACTTTCAATTTCGTGAAGTTTTGACCATGTCAGCCAGAGATATTGTGATTAAAACACCTAATTGTTTGCTTTTTAATTTTTCACTAGGTGGCGCTATACATGAAATAAGTGGTAATGGGATGGGTTGACATGGCCCCTTAAGACCAACACACAAAAAAGGTGGTCCTCCTAGGCCCTACGGTTCTCGAGATATTCACAGAAAACTGTGTCCGGCCACCTACAGGCCAGTTGGTGTACAGTAACATAAATTAATTTATTGTGTGGGTATAATGGGATGGGTTGACATGGCCCCTTAAGATCAACATACAAAAAAAAGGTGGTCCTCCTAAAGTCAAGTTTATTTTTATAGCGCATTTCATACACAGAGGTCATTCAATGTGCTTTACATAAACAAAACCAAACAATAACTAGATGTACCGCAGAGCGGTACAAAATATGACCGCCGCCCAGTCCAGCACATTTTTTCCACAAAAATAAATCACGCTGAAAGGCCTATATGATTCTAACTGTCTCACTAAATTGCATTATCCACACTCAATTCTCACTGATATCTGCTAGACAACAAGTACCAAAACATGATTAGTTCATAGATTTCACATGTAAAATTCATTTTATACAACCCCACCTCCATCTTGCCTGTTCATAATTCTGAGAAATTCTTGAATTGTGTGCATGTGTGCATGTACATGTTTATGTTATGTGTGTGGGTGTGTGTGTGTGTGTGTGTGTGTGTGTGCGTGCTTGTGTGTGTGCCTGCGTATGTGCCTGTGCATGGAAGCGTACATATGTCTACTGTGTGAGTATATGTCATACGTATGATTACTGTGAATGTGTGTGTGTGCGTGTGTATCTGTTTGTGCACATGTGTGCACATGAAATGGGTTAACATGACCCCTGAAGGCAAATATACGGAAAAAAAATGGTCATCCTAGGCCCTACAGTTCTCAAGATATTCACAGAGAACTGTGTCTGGCCTACCATCCTTTCGGGGGGTCCAGTCCAGCGGGGGGGCTACAGATCAAAACGAAAAATGACGGTTCCATGCTATCCATGTGGGGGTACATGCCCACCAAGTTTTGTGTACCCCGGTCTTTCAGTGTCCCGGGAATCCTTGTTGGTGTACGTCACTAAATGTACACATAAATTCTTTTATTGTAAGGCCCCCCATGAACGAAAGTACACAAAACTTGGCATGCATTCGGAGGGTGTCATAATGATCCTACACTTTCAATTTCGTGCAGTTTTGACCATGTCAGCCAGAGATATTGTGATGAAAACACCTACATTTTTGCTTTTTAATTTTTAACTAGGTGGCGCTATACATGAAATAAGTGGTAATAGGATGGGTTGACATGGCCCCTTGAGATCAACATACAAAAAAAAGGTGGACCTCCTAGGCCCTACGGTTCTCGAGATATTCACAGAAAACTGTCTCCGGCCACCTACAGGCCAGTTGGTGTATAGTAACATAAATGAATTTATTGTGTGGCCCCCCATGAACGGAATTCCACGAAACTTGGCGTGCATTCAGAGGGTGTCATAATGATCATACACTTCCAATTTCGTGCAGTTTTGACTATGTTAGGTCACAGATACCTGCGATTACAACACCTCATTTTTACTTTTTTGTGTTTAACTAGGTGGCGCTATACATGAAATGAGTGGTTATGGAATGGGTTGACATGGCTCCTTGAGATCAACTTACAAAAAAAAAATTGTCCTCCTAAACCTTACGGTTCTCGAGATATTCACAGAAAACTGTGTCTGCCCTACCCTCCTTTCGGGGGGTGCAGTCCAGCGGGGGGGCTACAGATCAAAACGAAAAACGATGGTTCCATGCTATCCATATGGGGTTACATGCCCACCAAGTTTCGTCTACCCCGGTCTTTCAGTGTCCCGGGACTCATTGACGGAAATTTGGACATGCGAAAAAGAAAAAAAAAAAAAAAAAAGAAAAAAAAAAAATCTGACTAAACCTATATGACCGCCGCTTCGCTGCGCGGCGGTCATAATAAAAGCATAGAAGGGCAATATAGTCAAAGAATAGTTAAAAGGTAAAGATCATAATAAAAAGAAAACATAATACACAAGGTAAAATCATTTAAAAAATAAAGATAAAGAATAATTAGTAAGCAAAAACAAAGGCAAAAGTAGTAAAAAAGTAATAAAAGACAAGGTAGAATAATTATCAAGGCAGATTCAGAATTTGTAACTCGGCACAGTTAGCAGAAAGCATCTGAGAACAGTTTGGTCTTAAGTCTAGATTTAAAACCGGCTACAGTTGGGGCCTTTTTGATGTCATCCGAAAGTTGGTTCCACAGCTGAGCCGCATAGCAGCTAAAAGCTGCTTCACCATGTTTAGTTCTAACAGTAGGTTTTACTAGGAGGTTTTTCACCTGGGACCTTTACTGATTTATAAACAAGCAATAGTGCTTTAAAGTCAATTCTGTGAATCCAGTGCAAGGACTTAAGAATTGGAGTAATGTGGTCAGTTCTTTTAGTTTTTATTAGAATCCTAGCTGCTGCATTTTGTATCACCTGAAGCTGTTTAATAGTCTTTTTAGAAAGGCCTGTGAATCGCCCTGCTGGAGATAAATGCATGAAGGAGTTTTTCTTAGTCATGTTTTGACATCAGCCCTCTGAGTTTGGCAATATTTTTGAGGTGGTAAAAAGCTGATTTAGTTATCGCTTTCATGTGGCTGTTGAAATTTAGTGTCAATTAATACACCAAGATTTTTAACAGTATCCTTTGCCTTTAACCCTTTTGTGTCAAGGAGAGTGGCAACCCTAAGTCTTTCCTCCTTTTTACCAAATATAATTACTTCAGTTTTTTCTTTGTTCAGCTGAAACATTTTTTTAACACATCCAGGTGTTGATTTGTTCTATACACTGACACATAGATTCAAGAGGACCATAGTCGTTTGGTGACAGAGCTAAGTAAATTTGTGTGTCATCTGCATAGCTATGATATGAAATCAAATTATTTGGGATGATTTGTCCAAGTGGGAGCATATAGAGATTGAATAATAGTGGCCCCAAGATCGACCCCTGGGGAACACCACAGGTCAAGGACGTTGGTGTTGAGGTACAGTTTCCGATGGCAACAAAGAAGCTCCTTTCTTGTAGATATGATTTTAGCCAGCTGATAACTATGCCTGTAAATCCAACCCAGTCTGTGTAGTAAAATATTGTGATCAACAGTGTCAAATGCTGCACTAAGATCCAGTAGCACTAGGACTGATGTTTTACCTGAATCTGTGTTGAGGCGTATGTCATTGGAAACTTTAATGAGAGCTGTTTCAGTGCTGTGATTTGCCTGAAAACCAGACTGAAAGTAATCAAAATACCCATTTGATGTTAGGAAGGTGGTTAATTGATTAAACTACTTGATGACTACTTTTTCAATAATTTTGCCAATAAAAGGAAGATTGGATATAGGCCTGTAATTGTTTAGCATGGAGGCATCCAGGTTATTCTTCTTGAGAAGTGGCTTTACAACAGCTGTTTTCAGTGACTTAGGAAAAGTGCCAGACAACAGTGAAACATTTACAATTTGAAGGACATCCGCCGCTATGAGGTGAAAAACAGTTTTGAAGAAATTGGTAGGCAGAGTGTCTAAGACACATGTGGAAGAGCTGAGATTCTGTACCGTAAGTGTTTCGTAGTCTATCAAGCTGAACTCTGACATCAAGTTTAGTTTCCCTCTGTTTGTTGCTGGAAATTCAGGTTGTTGAATTTGTAATTGAGCAGATATGTTGAGTCTGATTTTGTCAATTTTACCTTCAAAAAAAGATGAAAACTCATTGCATTTATTAGTTGAGAGAAGGCGCTAATTGTGAGGGGGGATTTGTTAACTTATCAACAGTTGAAAATAGAATACGAGTGTTATTATGACCGCCGCGCAGCGAAGCCTGAAAGACCGGGGTACACGAAATTTGGTGGGCATGTACCCCCACATGGATAGCATGGAACCGTCATTTTTCGTTTTGATCTGTAGCCCCCCCGCTGGACTGGACCCCCCGAAAGGAGGGTAGGGCAGACACAGTTCTCTGTGAATATCTTGAGAACTGTAGGGCCTAGGATGACCATTTTTTTCCGTATGTTTGCCTCCAGGGGTCATGTTAATCCATTTCATGTGCACACATGTGCACAAACAGATACACACACACACACACACAAACATTCACAGTAATCATACGTATGACACATACTCACACAGTAGACATATGTACGCTTGCATGCACAGGCACATACGCAGGCACAAACACAAGCACGCACGCACACCCACACACACACCCACACACACACACACACACACACTCACTCACACACACACACACACACACACATAACATAAACATAACACAAACAATCAAGAATTTCTCAGAATTATAAACAGGCAAGATGGAGGTGGGATTGTATAAAATGAATTTTACATGTGAAATCTATGAACTAATCATGTTTTGGTACTTGTTGTCTAGCAGATACCAGTGAGAATTGAGTGTGGATAATGCAATTTAGTGAGACAGTTAGAATCATATAGGCCTTTCAGCGTGATTTCTTTTTGTGGAAAAAATGTGCTGGACTGGGCGGCGGTCATATTTTGTACCGCTCTGCGGTACATCTAGTTTGAACTTCTATTGATCTTCCTTTGCAGACAGATTGCCGATTTCAGAGTTATATGTGCGGAGCATCTCTTTATGGATTTCATAGTGGATCTGAAGTTTGTATTTACGCCATTTTCTTTCAGTCTTCCTACACTCTCTTTTTAGAAGTTGAACTGCTGGATTTTGCCTCCATGGTGCTTTCTGTTTGTCCTTAACTTTCTTGAATTGTAATGGAGCAATGTCATCCATAATGTTTGCCATTTTTGCATTAAAGTGATCAAATAAGTCTTCTACAGAGTCTGACAGTTAACTTGACTTTAGTGAAAGTGCTTGCTCAAAGAGAGCACTTGTCTGATCATTTATGATTCTCCTTTTTACCATCATAGCTGTGTTTTGAGTGTGTGGGGACATAGACACATCAAAGAACACGCAGAAATGATCAGATAAGGCCAGGTCTTTAACAGCTGTAGAGACATCGAGACCGTTTGTGATAACAAGGTCGAGGGTATGGCCGAGAGAGTGTGTTGGCCCCTGTACATGCTGTGTTAGGGAGAAAGTATCGATTAGTGCAATGAATTCCTTGGCATAATTGTTTTCAGGATTATCCACATGGAAGTTTAGATCCCCTGATATAATAAGACAGTCAAACTCTATGCAAACGACTGATAGCAGTTCACCTGGCTCTTCAAGAAAAACTTTAGCTGAATGTTTTGGAGGCCTGTAAATTGTCAGTAATAAAATCTGAGGAGAAGACTTAATGCGTGCACACAGATATTGAAATGAAGTAAAGTCACTGAATGACGACTGATTGCACTGAAAAGACGTCTTGAAAATTGTTATTTGCTCTGGTAGCACTCAAAAAACTGAAATTTGGGGGAGCTGATTCGATGAGAGTAGCAGCACTGTTTGCTTGATCTAACCAAGTCTCAGTTAAAAGTAAAAAATCAAGGTTGTTTGTGCAAATTAGATCATTAATTAAGAATGATTTGTTTGAAGGAGTGCTAGTTTTGCTGCAAGTGTTGGGGAAATATGATCCATGGGGGAAATCTGAGGTTGATGTGGTACGGGTAGGAGATTGGACTGGTTTACCCTATAAGCTTGATGCATTTGTGTTCTATTTCTTGTCAATACAGGAATAGAGAATGTCATGGGCTTACTGGGTCCCGGCATGTTCTCAAAACTACTGTCAGTACCATTTATATTGCAGGGACCCTGAGAATATCATTCAATACAGTCATCATATAATTGTCCCCTGCTGCTGCCATCTGTATTTTCCACTGCTATATCCTGGCTGAGAAAATGAACTAAGAGGTTGCTGCTGCTTAAAGCAACACCAAAGAACTTTTCATCTGTCGCACGCACTATTTGTTTATCCAGCACCGGCTTTGCAAATAACAATGTCCACAGACAAGGTAGAATAAGTTGCATGATTTTATGAAAGTACGATGTATTGCGACATCAGATGCAAGTCAAATTTGTAGTTTCTCATGTCTCATTCCATCGAACTACAGATCCGCTACCCGATGCAGCAAACTTACATAGTGCGGTAATAGCCGATAGAGGGCCGCGAAGGGAATGCAGAAAGTGCCGTTCACCCTGTTACGAGTTGATGAACCACTGAAACGATTTTGGAAACATTATTTTAAGGTACAAAAAACTCTTTGGTGTTGCTTTAAGAGATCCTTCTAAACGGGGAGGGCGAGGGGGTGGAGGTGCCCTTCGCTTCTTTGGTGCTAAAGATCTTGGGCTAGTAAAACTCTGCATGGCTACTGGTAGCAGTCTCTCCATTCTTGCAGGGAACATCATGTGCTTGGGTGGGGATGGTGATGGGTATTGAGGGGATCCTGTGGAGTTTGAGTGGGTGGTGGGATGACGGGGTGGGGATGGTGATGGGAGATTAGGGGGGTTTGTGTGGCCTGGGGAGTTTGATTGGGTGGGGACGTGATTGGGTGTGGGTGGTGATGGGAAATCAAGGAGGTTGGGGTTGAAAATTGATCCAGAGTCTCCATCTGCCTGCTGAGGTTCTGGGAAGTTTGTTGCAGACGCTCCGCTTTCAGCATGTATTCCAGTAGTGTATTCCATGTTGTTGTGTCTTTGTGGTGACAAGGAGTCGACGGAGGTTGGGAGGGGTATTGGTACTGGTGTTACAACATGACCCTTCCTTTCTGATAGCCTCTCAGCAGCTTTGATAGGTGCTATCTCCTCATGCTCATCACATCCATTTGTTTGCTGAGATTCCAGGGAGTTTGACGCCAGTGATTGACTTGAGTCATTTTAGCAGCACCCATCTTATCTTGTCCAGTGGACATGGCTGGGCATTGTTGAGCTGGTTGTTTATGTTTCTCCAAGGTCTGCATTTCAGTGGAGGCTAGCGGGTGGTTACCAGAGGGCCCCACAGCAGGGGGGATTGGACATATGTCTGTTTCAGCCCGTGCAGAGTGTTTTGGTTTAGCTGAGTTGTTGATGTCATCCGCTTGTTCCGTCTGTATGGCCACTGAGCGCTTATCAGAGGCTCGGCTCAAGGAGGAGAGAGAGGTGATAGTATTCGGTTAAGATCTTGGCCCCAGTCCAACTCAGCTCTGTGCTATTTGGTCTGAAGTATTCCCTGCGATTCCAAAAAAGGTTAAAATTGTCAATAAAATTCATCCCAACTGAAAAGCATGTTTTTGTGAGCCAGGTGTTTAAACTGAATAGTCTGGAAAATACAAAGCTTCCCTCTGCTGGGAGTGGGCCACAGATAAAAACTTGTATTCCAAGCTCATATAGGACCGAGAAAAGTTCCTTGAAATCTTCTTTGACATACAGCTGTTCTCTGTAGATGTCATTTGCTCCAACAAGCACAATGATGCGCTTGAGAGTTGCATATTTTGACACCAGTTCTGCAAGCTTGTTTTTTGTGTCAGACACTGAATCATTTGGGAATCATCCTTTCCCGCCTAGAACGAGGGTTGTGGGATGAATAGGTGTTGAGTGCTGCTTTTTGTCTGTGCCCATCTTTCTATTGTTGTGGTTTGATCGCTGCCTGCTTTGGGTCTGTTCCCTGGGAAATTCCTCTCTCACGTCCCGGAGGCATTCAAATCTGTTCCATAGTGTTAGGGGCTGTGGGCTTCCCTTAGGACCACAAGCCCTGTAGTAGTTTGCTGATCTGTCTGTATTTCTGATACAAGGCCTGAAGTTAACATCTGAATTTACTGGTGTTGAGGTAATTACAGTTCTTGTATTATGTTTTTTGTTTTTTGGTCTGGCACCTTGCCTGTGCCAAGGCTCTGTACTAACATTTCCCTTTGTGAGGTCGATGCATTCATCTGCTCTATTAGCAGTGATATTAGACTGCTGGGTTACATTCTCTGCATTTCCAGTAGTTGCTGTACTCACTTCATGAGATGCCTCTCGTAGTTCATCTGTCTTTAATGGAAGGGCATGCATCTTTGATTCCAAAGTAGAAATCCCCTGTTCTAGCTCAGTACATTTTCGGCATGATCTCCTGGGTCTCTGGCCGGAAGAGCGCATTTTGTTTTAATCCAACTTCAAGGTGAATTGCCGTTCAGTTTTTGCTCATTGACTTGGCTGGCTCATTTAAAGTAAAAAACTAACCCCTAAAGTTTCAGATTTAAATGTACTGGTTTCACTGTCTTTGCTAAACTAGCTTGTAAATGAAATAAGAGAATGAAAAAGAGTGGAAATTGCTAAAAGGATAGGTGAAACCCTACGGTTCTCGAGATATTCACAGAAAACTGTGTCTGCCCTACCCTCCTTTCGGGGGGGGGCTACAGATCAAAACGATGGTTCCAATGATGGTTCCATGCTATCCATGTGGGGCTACATGCCCACCAAGTTTCGTGTACCCCGGTCTTTCAGTGTCCCGGGAATCCTTGACGGAAAATTGGCCATGCGAAAAAGAAAAGAAAAAAAATCTGACTAAACCTATATGAACGCCGCTTCGCTGCGCGGCGGTCATAATAACAACACACTTAATTATAATGAAGGACTTTTTTGTTTTAATTGCCAGATTTTTTGTTTTAATTGCCAGCCAGAGGCAGTCATGGGTCCAACAGGTACAACCTGCAGATTTCAAAGGCTCCTTTAAATTAACGAGACTGCAGTAAACTCTGCCCTTACCGGTCAAACATGTTCAAATGACCCCTGTGTGATGCTACAGTATCACTGCCCACTGTAGTGTAACACACTCACATACATCAAAGCGCTCTCTCTCTCTCTCTCACACACACACACACACACACACATAAGAAAGTAAGTATATTTTATTTATGTAGCCTAGTGCATTTTTGGGCCATGGTCACGCAACAGTGCGTCTTAAAGAAGCCCTATGCAGGTCTGGTTATTCCTTTGCTGTTTCTGGGTTTTCGCCTGATTTGGGCTCGCATTTTTCACGACATAGCTCCCCCTGCAGCTTCGGTAGCAAGTGACTGCTACGCTAAACCCCCACTAGCTAGCGAGCTAGCCATCAAGAAACAAAGCTAAACACATACAGGGCTCACAATAAAACGGTTGAGCAAACACATTGTTCAAGAGACTATCAAATCACATTACAAAAACGAAGTTCACCCAAGGGTAGGCTACTTACAATTTCAACAGCAACAAAGCCAAGTCGGAGTATGTTTTGCAGTCTTCTTAGAAACTACAATCTGACTACATTTTCGAGGCGCGATTGGATACTTCCGCTGAGTTACATCCGGATGTGTTCGGACCGCGACCAGAAAGTTGCATATTCGGTTTTTCCGCGGAGAAGCACTAGGGGGAGACGAAGCACCCACCAAACGACCCAAAAAGTGTTGTAGAATCATCAGAACGACTCTCAACATGCATAATTAATGTCATTTTTGCTAAAATTGTTGCATAGGGCTTCTTTAAAAGACATAGTATATGATTATGAATTAGTCTTGAAGTTAGTTGTGTTCATTTGCAGAATGGGTTTAGTGAAGGATTTGGCGGAATTCCAGTGGCTGGATGGATCTTGGTTTAGTTTAGTTTAGTAGTACCTCAACACACAGCCACTATAGCACAGAAATAGGAAGAGAGATACCGGTAATATTGCATCTAATACCTCCCATCATCCTCTCTGTCCATTATCTCTTCTGCATAGCAATTATGGATATCTATGCACAACATGGGATCCATGCTCAGATACAGGATTAGCTATATAAGTTTATGTAGCTACTAGAATTTAGCATTAGGCTAACTGCAGGGTGTCTCTGGGGGAGGGGAGGGGTGTGTGGAATATACATAGAGGGAATGGGAGATGCCAGGGGTGTGCCCAGATGAACTGGTTCTAGGCGAAAAGGTGTGAAGGCGTATGCATATAACGACTGCAAAGAGGAACTGATAATAAACATTTCAGTTGTAATAAACCTCAGGCAAGCAATTTACACACAAAGGGGAAGATTCAGAGATAGACAGCATTTCTCATGAGATAAAATAATAATTTTAATAAAATCCATTGAGCTCCTTCAACGATAACGTGCCCAAAAGGACTCTGTTATATTTAGTGATAAGAGATTCCCACAGGCACACATGAACGGTGGCTTCTTGGTCTATTTGTTTACCTTCACAAATCTGGGTAAAGTCAGCTGTGTGTAGTGAATCGAAAGGCCTGTACTGGAAGGTTTGATATGAATACATAACATTTCATCCCTTTAGTCAATAGTTTTGTTTCATACTAGATCTGAAATCAGCATTGCAGCGGTATTTCATCATATAAACTCATATCAAATACAAGAAATTCAATGACACACAACACACCACACACCGAAGCAGTTTTAATACATATGGATTACTATGGAGTTCACCTGTCTATTTATGTTCATATGCATTTGACTTATGTGTTCATCCAAAGTGACTTCCAGATATCAATTAGCTACAGGGCCAGTCTCCCTGGAGCCACACAGTGATATGAAGGCATTCTTTATTTTTGTCGAAATAGACGGAAATGAAGCCTCACACAAAAAACAGAGAAAGAGAGAGAGATAGAGCAGTGGGAGTAGGCCCTAAAATATCTGTACTCTCTGAACTCCAAGGAGGGAATACAAAACAGACTTCCCCAAACTTCCTCCCGCAGCTAAGGCAGCCTTCTCGAATACAGTCCCCCAGATAGTGTCACTTCAGAACTAAAGCTGCTAGCATCAGAGACGATGGGCCCAGATAAGAACAGGCAGGAGTGTGTCAGCTAACCAAGTGAGGAGAGTGTGTGTGTGAAATGAACTCAACCACAGCCCGTCTGGATGCTCAGTGGCTGCAGCGTGACTTAATTCCCTAAAGATCCATCCCTAAAGCTGACTAGTTCGCATGGATAAGCTAAGATTAGGCGGCATTGCTCTCATATTGAAAAGCTTTTGAAAGGTTTTTTTTTTTCTCGCGCTTAATGTTGACCTCCCCCACCCTCCCATCCCCTCCCCTTCCCTCTGGTCAGACGAGACCAAAAAAAAGGAATATATAAAATTGGGATTTATCTCATGGCCACTAAGTCCACAAGGCTGATCTGTATCTTTGGCACGCTACATCTCTGGAGACACGGCCACTTTCTTTTTTCATCCCCTCTCTTTTTTTCATCCTTACCTCCCCTCTCTTCTCTCTCTCCCCCTCTCCATCTCTCTCTCTCTTCATCTATCTCCCTGTCTTTCCCTTAATCCGCCAGGGCTGATGCATCAGTACAGGGCAGGAATGAAAGCACAATTGCTGTAAGCCCCCAGTTTCATCGCTAACATATGAAACAAAAATCTAATAAAATATGTCTTCAATTAAAGTGGAATCAAGGCTGCGTTGTCAGTCAGGGCTTTGTGCGGATTAGGCCCGAGTTCCCCCTCGCTCTCTTTCTCACTTGCAGACTTGTAATGGCATTACGTGAGCTGAATACAGCACACAGGACATGTATTTTTTTTATGGACGGGGCGGGAGGTGGGGGGGTGATGGTGGTTATGAGTTATCCTGCAAAGCAATGCTTTTTCTTCCCCTCCCCTCCCACCACACCCTCCCATTTTCATTACCGACGACAGCTGAATTGAAGGCGGCAGTCAAAGTGCTAATTCTCTGGGATAATTCGGTCGGCTGTCTCTCCCGCTTCCACGCGTGGCGGTGGCTGCCGCTGCTTCAGCCTCCTCTGCTCCAAAATTCCGTGTCACCATTAACATATGCGGAGACAGGCTCAGTGGAAGTGGGATTACTTTGGAGAAAGCGGAGGCCTGTTAGCCTTATCGCAGGGTCATCTCTGCTTACTCCTGTGCTCGGTCGCACTAACGTAGTCCTGGGCTTTTAGTCAGGTGTGGCAGGCTTCAGGGCTACTATGCATGTCCCTCTGCTGTGGTATTTATTCATTTCATTTAAGGTTTATTTGACATGGACATTGCACATAATTAATAAACATAAAATGTAAACATGCTAGAATTAGCCAAAATTGCTATTTTACATCTGTTGTCCATGGACTGATAATAGAGAACAATAAAGAGGATGCAGTGTGCAGATATAAATAGACACTTAGATCTGTTCCACCTCATCAAACACAAACTTGGTAGCATCTGATGTTTGGCTGACAATAGCATGTAGCCTAGCATACGTCTCTTTATGCCTGTGTTTTGCCGAAACAAAAGCAGTCAACACCCCCCCCCCCCACCACCTCAAGGCTCCCTTTCCTCACTGGGCCAAGAAAACAGGCCCCGCCACCCACCTCCCAACACACTCACATCACCAATCTCGGGGGCTCCTGGTGTTTCTGCCGCGGTGATCAGCTCGTTAATCCGTCCCTCAGGTGCCTTCTTAGCCATGCTCCACATGGTTAGTGTGGTCCGCCATCACTTTCTCCAGGTGTTGGAAACAGCTGTCCCGGGCTTATCTTATCATTGCAAGCCTTATTTGTTGAAACCAGAGGAGGAACTGAAACCCAGGCACCTGAAGGGGAGGGAGATCTCTATCTCTTCTATCTCTGTTGGAAAATGTGTTGCACGAGAGGCTAATGGCTTTGCCTGATATGAGCATGATATGGAGATTTATAGCAGTCCTTCCTCCTGTTTCTCTTCTTTTGTGTGTGTGTGTGTGACAGAGACACTCCTCATAGAAATCAAAGCTTTGTTAATGTTTTTTGTTTTTTCAGTGGTAACAGATATACATTGTACTCAACAAAATCAAGTGACTAACGTACACTAATAGGACACAGTAACATGTAATATTTCTGCAATAAATGTAATATGCGCCAACCTGGATTTTGGATCATGGGCTTACAGTGGAAGTCCATCAAGATTTTAGCACAGAGTTCATCTGGTGCAAACCTGACTTCGAACACAACAGCATCAGCAGCTTTAGCAGTTATTGGCGACTCCCTACACAAACTGTGTGCGATCAGGTAATTGCTTATCAATTATCAATCCATGCACCATTAGCTGAGAATAAGCAGCGTGGGTTCTCGTTTCACAGCAAGAGCTCTCGTCCTGTCAGCTCTCTGTCTCTCTCTCCATCTATGCTCACCCTACGTGACCTATTCCAGGCCAGCATAGGAAAGACTTATCTCTCTCTCTCTCTCTCTCTCCTCTCTCTCTCTGCGATCGAGAGATCTGCTTGTTTCACTTTGGCAGGGTTAATGGCATTGTGCAGCCGAGCCTGCAGTCATCAAATTAACCAACGTGCTCGGCCCACTCCTCACTCATTACAACTCTGAGGCTCCTTGGGACAGTCACCCCACACACACACACAAACACACACAGAAAGAGAAAGAGAGAGAGAGAGAGAGAGAGAGAGAATTTGCTGTAGATGTAGATGAAATTACATACGGCGAGATGCGTGGGCTTAGTTTGGAAGGGTTATTTGCCTGGGGCCCTCTGTAAATCCTATGACATGTTAAGGCCTGATATGCTAAAGCATCAGCAAGCATTCTGCCGCTTCAGTAGCATTTTCTCCAGTCACCACGCTCTTTCAGTTGGGTTTTGGGGTATTAGCATTCTTGGCCGCGTTCTGGTCCTGGGGTGAAACACAACAACTTTCACAAACAATATATTCAGGCCAGTAGCAAGGTATTTGACCTCTCCATCTGAATGTGAGTTAAATGTTAAACTCTGTACCTTCCAGCTGCTCTGACAGTGGATGTACTGATATCAGTTTCAATGGGAAACAGATTTAGAGGTTATAATGCATCTGTAGCAGCATGTCCAGGACAGGAAAACAGTCTCTAGTAATATAATATAAACTGCATAATGGATGAATGGATCGGAGTGTGTAAAAGTAACACAGATAACATACAGTTAAGAACAACATTATTTATACCCCTGGCAAATATTGATTTAATGTTGATTTTCTCTTGACCAATATGTTTGTTCTGACTGAAATACTGCCAACACTGCCACATGGCTAAAGGTTGTAAGACAATGTGGTAGAAACATGGAACCAAAAATGAAGCGTTTTCATTTTTTTTTTTTACATTTTTATGAAAAATAGCATGTCAAAAAATATTAATACCCTTTTTAAATAATCAATGGAAACATCTTAATTTGCATTCACAGCTTTTTTGACAGATTGAGGTCTAGAGACTCTGGCTAGGCCACTCTAAAATGTTGATAACATTCTCTGTTAACCATTTCTTGCCTTGTTTGGCTGTATGTTTTGGACCATTGTATGGTTTAATGGTCCACTGTCGTTTACTGGGGTAGGTCTCTGGGCACATTTCCTGATCTTTTTCTCCAGATTCTTAATGTAGCCCCTTGTTTTAGCATTACCATTTACTTTGAGAAGGTCACTACTGTAGGTTACCATGATTGAAAAAACATCCCAAAAGAATAATTTTCTCACCCCCACACATAAAATGGACATGGCGTCATTGGGGTTTAATGCTGGAATGAGGAAAAGAGAGAGAGCATGCATGAGAGAGAGAAAGAGAGAGATGTGTTTTCACTGACTATTCTTAGGCTTTTGTCCAACCCAAACATGCGTACATAACACATTGGTAGACAAACAGAAACACACACACACACACACACACACCCAAATGGTCACACACACACACACACACACACACACACTCACACACACACACACACTCTCATGCACACACACACACACACACACACACACACACACACACACACACACACACACACACTCTCTCTCATGCACACACACACACACACACACACTCACTCTCTCTCTCATGCACACACACACACACACACACACACACACACACACACACACACACACTCATGCACACACACACACACACACACACACACACACACACACCTCACAGTCACCTGCAACACATCTCATTTGGGTATGTTAGCCCCGAGCCCATCGCTGTTTTTGTCTTGCTCTTGAACACAACACACGTCAATAATAAAAACTATCCTGCTAGAAATGTAAAAACATGTCATCTTCTGTATTATTAACACCGACAGCCTGGACAAAACCAAAAAAAAAAAGAATTATTTGAGAATTAGAATGCCCTTAAGAGTTCTCTCTCGGCAGACACGCATCTTGAATTATGAATTCCAACACAGATCATATTTGTGTTTTGCTGACTAATTTATGCCTAGAAAGCAATGCATCAACTCTCCACACGTTATTAATTAAATCCTTTCAAGTCATTTCTACCTCTCTCTCCTGCTCTCCTTTCATAAAAATGCATCCAAATATAAAATATCTATCTCTCTCTGTCTCTATCTCCTGCTCTCTTTCTTTCTCTCTCCCTCCCTTTTACTCTCTCCATCCCTTTCTCTCTCTCTCACCGCTGATGAAGTCAGCTACAGTACAGTCCCACCACTGGAGTCATTACTGAACATTACTGGGCAACCCCACTGACCCCGCTGTCCATCTCTCTGCCCATTTAAAAAATGCAGACCCTCCCTCTTCATAATTCTACATCTACAGAGGCAAAGCACAGAGCTGGCTAGCGAGCTAAACATTACTACCTCCTGGCAAAAAAGTAAATATCATTTTTAGATGTCTAAAAAAAGTTTTTTTTTTTTTTCTTCTGCTTATAATGTCTCCAATGCAGTGTATAGCCTTTGTCTGGAGAGAGGCCCTGTATATTAAGCAATTGGGGAAAATTGTGCGGGTGTGTGTGTGTGCATCCTGACAGTAATGGCATGGCCACTGTCCTGACCCTGGCAGAGACACCCTGATAGGGGGATTATATTTATGGGTGTTGTTGTCCCTGACGGTGAATAATGTGGCCCCATCGCAGCACACCAAAGGGCCCCACCACCGCTACGCCTGACTGACACTTCCCATCAGCATCACAAATAGCACAGGCAGCCAGCCTTTTAACCAGCTCACTCTGTGTGTGTGTGTGTGTGTGTGAGTGAGTAAGTGAGTGAGTGTGTGTGTGTGTGTGTGTGTGTGTGAGTGAGTAAGTGAGTGAGTGAGAGTGTGTGTGTGTGTGTGTGTGTGTGTCATTAAGACTGTGTGCACAAATAGAGTGTGTGTGTGTTTTTTCGTAGAGTGAAGATGTGTGTGTGTGTATCTGTTTGTGAAGGCATTTGGAGTGTGTGTTTGCTTTGGAGCGTGTGCAAGTCTATTCATGATTTGTGTGTCTGTGCCCATGTCTTCATGCAAGCTGCTGTGTGTTTGCTATGGTTTGCTTCTTCACACACAGACACACACACACACACACACCATCTCTCTTTCTCACCCCTACCCCCATCCTCCCACCCCAGACGAAAATGAGTTTTTAATGACACAGAGGCTTGGGAGGATGGAGGAACACAGACTGTCAACTTCTGAGGCAAATGCCACTTATCAGTCAAGCTACTGACTTCACCACAGAAAATAAGTCTTCCAGCATCTGAAAGAGAGAGAGAGAGAGAGAGAGAGAGAAAAGAGGCACATTTAAGAGAAGAGGCAAACAACACATCACATTGAGGGAGTTGGAAAGGGAGGGAGGCGGAGAGATAGAGAGATTTAAGTTAGGAGAAGAAAGGGTTTCCCACAGCATTTTACTTAAGCTTTAGTGGCTCCAGTCCAAACACAGACAGACAGACACACACACACACACACACATACGCACACACACACACACACACACACACACACACACACACACACACACATACGCACACACACACACACACACACACACATACGCACACACACACACGCACACACACACACACACACACACACACACACACACACACACACACACACACAGAATGAGAGAGAGAGAGAGAGACAGAGATTATAGTGGTTTGTGTAAGTAGTCCCTACTCACCCAGGCGAGTGGAGGGGGAGTCGCTTCAGGCGAAGGACAGACACAGGCTTTTCTCCCTCCCTTTATCTTTCTCTTCATTTCTTTTCTTTTCTTCCGCTCTCCTCTGTTTGATCAATCAGAGGCCTCAGTCCCTCTATCCCCATGGCATACCAGCCACTGCAGCAGCCCCCTCAGAGCCCCACACCATGTCAGAGTCTCTTTGTCTTCAAACATGTGCGAGTGGTTAGGGGAAAAGTGCTGGGGGAAATATTCCTCAATCTCTCCAAAGGAAGGAATTGCAGGGATATTTGTTGCCAGGGTCTGTCCTTGGTGGCATCCGCGGTGCTTCACTGCTACAGTACATGGCATGGCAATCGATATCCAACATGTGGTGAAGGAAAACAAAAACGTACACAAGGCATACTTACTTACTTAGCATAGCCTATGCACTCTCGTGGGTGATGATGACACAGGATGACATGGATAGGACAGTCCTCGGTGCAGTTGGGGGGAATCGTACGGTGCCATTGATTGAGGGCACCCCCCCCCCCCCCCCACACACACACACACACCAAAACACACGTGGGAATCCAGTTAAAAGATGTGTGGTTGCTTAGGGCACCAAGGGTTGCCCCTGTGTGTGTGTGTGTGTGTGTGTGTGGGGGGGGGGGAATTAACCTAGAGTCCCTGGTCATAGACTCCCTGGCATGGTTGTAAATGAGAGGATCAGACACTCTTGCACTCTGTTTCATCAGGCTTTGGGGGAAATGGATATAAAAGGGGGCACTGCCAGATTTTGAAAAGGGAAAAAAGGAGAGAGAAGGAAAGAAAAATGCCTCTTCTCTCCTCTCTCCGCCCTTTGCCTTTCACCTCATCCGGTCTTAGTTAGAGATAAATCAAAAGAGAAATGAGGAAGCAATGGAGTCGGCTGAACAGCTGGTCCACTACCCACATCCCACTCCGCTTCCTCCACCTGATGTAATGGCTGGAGGTCAGAGGGGTTAAATTACATTTTTCCTCTCCCCCTAACCCCCCCCCCCCCCCCCCCCTGTCTGCCCCCGGCCTGTCGATCTCTACATGTGTGACCTTGGATATCAATTTAAGGCGTATGGCATACTGAAGAAATGAACTGATTCTGTGGGGATGCATGTGTAATGAAAGCAATTCCTTTCCTCTCCGTGCCAAAGATCAGCGAGTACACTTCTGAGCTAATTCAGAGAGGTAATGCAGGTGGCATACTTCTCACTCCAGTGATGTTATTTTTGTCCCCACAAAAAAGGTAAGCATAGATAGTGTTATTTCAGCAGAGCCTTTTCTGACATATAGGCCCATCTTTTTGTCTAACAACCTAGGGTCTATTTTTAGATGAGAGCGAGTGTAAACTGTAGTCGGGGATGTTCGGACTAGTTCTGAGTAAGACTTGAATATGCATTTGTAACGGATTAGCATATAGTGATAGCTATTATTTACATCATTATCAAAGGAAATAGTTAAACCACTGACAAAGCTCAGAATATCATTACTTTTGTGATACTGTGGAGAGGGTCTCTGCAGACAGTATTTTTTAAAATTTGACATTTTGTGAGAAGAAAGTCTGTAGAAGTTGATTACCAAATTCTCCTCCTTTTGTGTCTGTTGACAGCTTGTGCTGCATTCAGTAATCAACTCAACATCTCAAGATGGCAGGGACCAGAAGAATAATTTGGTAATGCACCGACCGCCTAGGAGACAACAAAGAGTTGGCCAAACAAGCCACAGTCCACTCAGGGCATGCTAATTGGACTAAACCACCAGGTAAAGGGACAGGGGAACAAAAACAGGGGAGCAGAGAATCCGTCCTGCTACATTCATCAATTTGGAAGTTTATTAATTTCTTTGGAAAAAAAAAAAAAAAAAAAACAGGTCTACGTTAGAACTTTATGTTTTTTGGTTTTATGTTTATTTAGCGTCCTCTGGGTGCTCTCAAATAATAACTAGTCTACTGCAGAGATGAAAAACAACAATATAAATTAACAACAGGTACACAGCTGAAAAATAATATTGCCTAAACGACAACACTTTCAAAAGATCTAAAGAGTGAATTAGCTTTCGCTCAATGACACATTTCACGTTGCCCCAGTTCTGTGCATTCTTTTGTGTTGCTACATTCTGATAGCAGGGAGTGTAATAACCAAGGAGGATAATTCTGCATGATGAACCACCTGGGGCTCCTGTCTGAGGAGGAACACAAAAACTACCCTCATACAAGCCTCTATCAGCCATTGGCACCAGTGGAAAACTGCTATAGGATTAGCCTGTTCATGTTTAGCATTCTCAGGTAGGAATGTCATCACTACAATGCTCCAAAGACCCATGAATCTATTTTCTGTTTTGGTAATTAGAACTCAAGACACAATGTTGACAAATTTGTTGACTTGCCAGGGTGGGGGTCATCCCTATGTTCTCAGGGTCCTATGTTCCCCGCTCGGGTTTAGGCTTAGGGTCCAATGTTTCCCGGTCACATACAAAGCGGGGAACATAGCACCCGGGGAACAAAGGTACGCTCCCCCGGGGTTAACCCAGACAAACCTGTAAGCAAATGTAAATTGAGTAAACAACTGCATTTAACATTTGTTTACAAAAAAATATGTGTTTGCTGCACTTCTGTAATTTGGTAAGAATTTAATGCACCAATTTAAGTTTAATTTTAAGGCTGGTTATTCCCCTGGAAGTCCTAAGAAAGGAAGTTTGGAAACAGGCATCAGTATGATCCTTACCTGCAGAGCAAATTCAAATTTGCTAACAGGTTTGTGTGGGTTCATCCAGGCTAAAAGTTGACTGAATTCAGAGGCTAATTCAGGATCAAGTGCAGTTAGCCTGTTAGCCTTGATGACCAAAATTACTTCAGAACACAAAGAGGGACGTTTTGACAGGTTTCTGTATTAAGTTTGACAGAATTAACAATTAAGACACGTGAAAGTGAGATGAGTGAACATTTGGGTGTGTTTGTAAACTGCCACTCCAAAGTGGTGGAGCACACTCTGGCACTTGGAAGCTGTTAATCAATTCTGAGAGAATTTTTGTTCATTTATTCAGAGCATCACACTCAGAGCATTCAGAGCAAGGCTGTAATCATATACTTTGAGGGAGACCCAGTATGCAAAAATGCTCAAAATGTACCCCCCTTTTATAAGTTCCTCCACTCGGCGGCCATATTGCAATGCATTTTGGGCACTTATCGGTCATCTATTTCGGGGAGAACTGCACGTGCGCAAGGCTTCACCACACCAACCTTGCTCCAGTGGCACGTGATTGGCACTATATATTTACAACACACTACATGATTGGCACAATGTATTCACATCAACATTTTTGCCGCAGAAGGGGTGAGATAACCCCATGCATTTCTATGGAGGATTTTTTGAGTGCTGTGTCTCCTCATTAGAAAGTCTCTGGTATCACTCACTGTTGTCCTATATCAGGGATTCCCAAACTGTGGTACGCAAGCTTCCACTAGGGGGTACATGAGATGAAAAAGGCAATGTCGGAAAGGTGTTCATTTTGAAATGATTTTTAAAAAATCTTAAGCCTATGTTCTCTTTGTTCTTTGTGTTTCATAATGTTGTTCTCCACGTTGTTTTTTTAGTATGCGAGCTCATAGACCAGTTGCACATTTTGATTTTGTTATTTGTTTTCAAAAGGCGGCCAATTAAACATGATGCCTGGAACACGTCAATAGAACGAGTTAAGTTTTTATGTCAGATGGTGGGGGTACGCGAGCCGAGTCAAGATGTACTGTAGGTGGTGGTACGCAGGAAAAAGAAGTTTGGGAACAGCTGTCCTAAATAATCACTTGTTACAAACTGGAATATGGTATGCTATGCTAAATAGTTAAATAACTGACAGAGAAAGAGAGTGCAGAGGTGAGATGATGTCAGTTAAGCGAAGAGACTTGATTACAGAGAATTGCCGGGAAAGTTCTGACATTGACATACCATGGAATTCTGTAATACCCTTTGGAAAAGGCACAGATGTACAGATTGGTCAATTTTTTCAGAGAAATGATGCACAACCTTCTATTTCCCAGGGGCCGTATTCACAAAGCCTTTTATCTTACCACTAAGAGTACTTCTAAATCACACTAAAAGATTTTAGCCAGGAGTTTTCTCTTAAAAGTTATTCACAAAGCCTTTCAGACCTACTCTTAGTAAGGAAAAATGTAAACTCTTAAACTAAGACTGAGTCTTCGTTGCTATGGATGACGTCATTACTCATGCACAAGCTTGACTGAAGTGACCACCTTGATTGACTGATGATTGTAACGTTTGTTGTTTATTGTTTGGAATGATTCCAAAAACCTCCCCTACGATGATGAGTGACAGGTGACAGGTCTGAGAATACGTGCACTACACAAGCAGTGCGAAGGACGGAAGATGATGAATAACTGAACAAATAGCCTAAATCAATAAAAATCTAACAAAGTGTTTATCGGCTACATAAGCTAGTGTTCCTCAGTTTTATAGTGTTCATTATCCTCACTGTTGTTAAGCTCTTGAATGAGACATAAGCCCCCATTTCAACCTGCTGTTTGTGTTAATGTCAATTTTTATCCATGAGAAACCACTGGTTAATTCCTAGGGAGAGCACTATTCCATTTTCAGAGTGCCATATTGAATTTATGAATGCACATGCTAATTATCTTGACATTTTAGCAACCACCTGGCTAGCTCATAATACCTGATAATGCAATCAACACAGCATCACACACAAGGGAGGTGGGGGTGGGGGAAGGGGTCTTAATGGGGGAATTCAGAGTGCTTTTCTTATTTAAGAATCAAACATAATATAATAAAAGCACAATATCTCAGTACCACGTTATGATTTCCCATCTGACTCACATGATTAGGCATGTCAAATCTATTCTTAGAATTTTTTAGTCAAATATACTAAGTACATTTTGTGATCCCATTTAAACCACACTCAATCACTCAACTCACTCATTAATTTACTCACAAACAAACACACACACACACACACAGACGCAGAGAGAGCTGGAGAGATTAAGAGAGAGAGAGAGAGAGAGAGAGAGAGAGAGAGAGAGAGCACAGTACAGTATAGTTCCTGTTCCTGCTCTATGAATATGGTGGAAGTTGCCAAGGCAGCTCAACCACATTATTGAATTTCAGAAACTGTGTAGTATGTCCGTACCTGAACCCTACCTGTACTAAAAACAAACAAACATTCAACTAGTAACCACTTTAGGATTTCCCTGCATCTGTACTTGCTGCTGTCATAGTGCTGATGGTTACATCATTTCAGGCCTGATGTAACATTGCATCATTCACATAGTTTACATAGTCACAGTGAAGTTGCATTGTCATTCTTGAAGAAGCACACACACACACACACACACACACACACACACACACACACACACACACACACACACACACACACACACACACACACACACACACACACACACACACACACACACACACACACACACACACACATGGATACACATACATGCAAATAAAGACACACAATTACATTACAAGAACAAAGACGTTCCTGTGATGATACATCATGTCTTTGGCAGAGGAAGTGTGTGTGTGTGCGTGTGTGTGTGTGTGTGTGTGTGTGTGTGTAGGCAATAAAACCCCTGATAGTATGTGCGTACGTGTTAAAGCCTGTGGAAATAAAGAGAGGGAAATAAGAGAAAAAGAAAGGTAATAAAAAAAAGAAAAAGAGAATGTCAGAGAAGAGGGGATGGGCCAAATAGATGGCAGCTCCAATTAGATTGAGTAACAGGTGTTCCATTCACTCCCATTGGGTATTTGTATATACAGATTCCACCGTGACCCATATAGTGGCATGAAGACAAGAACCGGTTGAAGCGACCGAGAACACTCGCCACGTGATAAGCGGGAAGAGAGGGGAGAATGAAAGGCAGAATGAAAGAGAGAGAGAGAGAGAGAGAGGGAAGAGGAGGATGAAAGGCAGAATGAAAGAGAGAGCGAGAGAGATAGAGAGAGTAGAGAAAAGAGTGAGACACAGGGAGGAACAAGTGGGAGGAGGTCTGGGGCTGATTGTTCACTCAGACTGACCATGGTGCAGCAGAAGTTTGCTTAGTAGCCGGAACAGCATGCGCCTTATCAACTAACTCTCTGTTTCTGTTTCTCTCCTCTCTCTCTCTCTCTCTCTATATCTCCCCTCTCTCTCTCTCTATATCTCACTCACTCACTCACTCACTCACTCTCTCACTCACTTGGTAGGGGAGAGACTGGCAAAAAGGGGCAGGATTCACATGCCACATGTTTGCCGACAGTGAACAGAGCAGGACTGAGCCACTTTTGTGAGAGTGTACTGCTGTGTGAGTGTGCTTGTGGTTCTCTCGATTTGTGTGTGTGTGTGTGTTTCTGTGTATGTGTATGGATAGAAGTTGAGGTGACAAAAACGTAGTTTGGAAGTTTTGCAGGCTTATCAGCCTGTAGTTTGTGTGTGTGTGTGTGTGTGTGTGTGTGTGTGTGTGTGTGTGTGTGTGTGTGTGTGCGTGTGTGTGCGTGTGTGTTTGTGAGAGAGTGAGTGTGTGTGTGTGTGAGAGAAAGAGAGAGAGAGAGAGTGTGTGTGTAAAATGTCCAGACGGGTCGGTTCCTCCTCTGGGGCAGAAGTTGCTCTGAATGGGGGCAATAAGGATGTCTCACCTCCAAAGCCCCCCGAGGGCAAGGTGGAACTTCACAAGAAGGTGACCCTGCTCCGGGGAATCTCCATAATCATTGGGACCATCATCGGAGCAGGAATTTTCATCTCCCCCAAGGGGATACTCAAACACTCTGGAAGCGTGGGAATGTCGCTGGTGGTGTGGATCGCATGCGGAGTGCTGTCTTTGTTTGGTGAGGGGTGCACACCACCATGCACGTGCTCATTCACATGGACCATAACACACACACACACACACACACACACACACACACACACACACACACAAAACAAACATACACACATACACAAAGAGTCAGACTACTTAATGTTGCGGCAGACTGTAATCTTAAAGTGTATATTGGGGCAGACTGTGAATTTAAAGCAAGATTGCTTGCTGTTACTTTTTTGTTATACTGTAGCTCTTTTATAGTCTTTTTTATAGAAATTACAGGATAATAAGATCATGTTGTTTGTGTTTAAGATAGGATGTTTGCTTTATGTGAAAGTGATGGTGGGAGGATCATACACAAAAAAAACAACACATTAGAAGTTCATTGGAATGTTTGTTATTGGCAGCACTCTTCTGCTCATATCATTGAAACAGGTCTCAAGTCTCCCTCAGGCTGCAACTTGTCAGTTTCAGAAAGGAAATACTGGGTTTTTTTTTCTTCTCTCGTAACGTCAGTTCCCTCTACTGTCACCTGAGGAAACAGTGCATGTCTGATGAATGGGGAAGCAAATGAGCAGGTCTTACATCACAGTACCACGCACCAGTGTGGCTGCCATTCTGTGAGGCAGGGAAGAGGAAGTGGTGGGGACTGGGGATACTTGTCATGCTTGGCCTGCTTTATTGGGAAAGGCTGGGGATTTCTTTATGATTCATATCAGTCAGTGAAGTGAAACAGGTTTAAGTGCCTCAGGACCTTGAGATATGCAGACATGCACGGGCAGTATAGCCACAGACAGACACCCAAACACAGGAAACGCACACAGACTGAAACACACGAGCACACACACATGCATACATATGTACACACACACACACACACACACACACACACAGAGGTTCCATGCACGGTGCATTCCATACATTCATTCCAATAACATTGTTGATGTGTACTACAGTATAATATGACTAGACTAAGATCATTTGAGGGCATAGTGATGTAGTTGATGCACTCACACCT
The DNA here is from genome assembly GCF_046254945.1 of Alosa pseudoharengus. Taxonomy (NCBI): domain Eukaryota; kingdom Metazoa; phylum Chordata; class Actinopteri; order Clupeiformes; family Clupeidae; genus Alosa; species Alosa pseudoharengus. The sequence continues at coordinate 24,754,548 of NW_027468657.1, forward strand.
CTAAATACACTGATTATTTCCTTTAGTTTCCAGTGATGGGTCCTTTATCCTGACATCAAGTGCCCCATTCCAGTGAGGGCGTATTTCCTTGATGTTGTTATGAGAGCTGTGCACATTGTTTTTATGTTTCTGAGTGGGCATGTTGTACCAGCAGTGATTGGGTAAATTAAGAGATATCTGTTCAGATACCTTTGAGCAGAGACAGTCACACAGGACAGGTGGACAGGAGCACCCTGTGTTTGTGAGAGACTATGTGTGTGTGTGTGTTTGTGCGTGCGTGCGCGTGCGTGTGCGCGTGCGTGTATGTGCATGCCTGTATATAGGGCAAAGGGTATCTCTTCCTCATCACAGGCTATTGTCCCAACTGAAAGACAGTGGTGACCGGAGGAAATGCTACTGAAGCGGCAGAATGCTTGCTGATGCTTTAGCATATCAGGCCTTAACATGTCAGAGGATTTACCGAAGGACCCCAGGCAGATAACTCTTCCAAATTAAGCCCACGCACCTCACTGTATGTAATTTCATCTACAGCAAATTCTCTCTCTCTCTCTCTCTCTCTCTCTCTCTGTGTATTGGGGAACAGATATCTCTTCCTCATCACAGGTTATTGTCTTTCTGTGCTGGCTGCAGCAAGTTCAGATGTTTTTGTACCATCTGGGTGCAGAGGGGGGGACGGGGGGGCATGTGTATTCAACATTTGACTAAAACACATGACTGACATCTTTTATCACACCAAGTTCTTTGGATCCAGCAGACAAAACAGTAAACTTTTAGGCAGTTACGGGGTGAGCCTGAAATCAAGGCCTCTCTTTCTCAGGGTTCGAATTACGTGGGAATCAGTTGGAGCTGAGCTCCCATAGAGAGAAGCTGAACTCCCATGAAAGCAGTAACATCATACATCTGTGGGGGTCGCTAAAAATGACAAGCACTTCTTCCTTCAATACACCGAGTAATATTTACATTAAAGATAGATCATATAGCCTAGAATAAACATGTTTTCCAGAACAACTACACATTAGAACTCTGCTAGGTGCATAGCCTACTCTAGTTCAGCCCCCAAAGTCATTATGGGACACAGCAGAATGGAGAGTTAGCAAAAGTTAACTTTTTTAACCCTTAACCAGTCTGACGAATGCAAGTTGCGTCCAAATTTACACCCCTTCTCACGTAAAAGAGCCAGACCTAAGCTTTCCAATGATATCAGTGGCTAATTGCTGTGATTTTTTTTATGTTTATGATATGTAATCATATTTATACTGCACACCCATTACTGTCATATCTCACAAACTCTTCACTCAACAAATGGCAAACCATATATCAAAATAAAGAGCAGGCCTCACCTAATATGATGATTAAAAAGCATGCCAAGTAATCCAAGGTTTTGAAATTGCATCAAATTTACATGTTCTCCAGCATGGTCCTATGGTCTCTTTGGGCTGGAATTTTAACATATTAGCACCCCAAAATGATTAACTTCTTTTCCATATCAAAGAATCAAAAGTTAGTCATAGCAGGCACAGATCAACTGTGCTTGTGGCTACATTACATCTGCATAAGCACAGTTTACTTCAGGTCACAAATGCAGCATATAAGGCATATATATATATATATAAATAAAACTACGGTGGCACATTGCATTCAAATCACAAAAAAATAATAATCAGGTTCTCATTATAAGATAATTCTCATAATTACGAGATAATTATCTCGTAATTACGAGAACTCATAATTACGAGAAAATTCTCGTAATTATGAGATAAGGATAGGATCCGTGCTGAGGATCTAAACAGCCTTTCAATAAAAGCAAGCACATATTTCCTACTGATTTCCTGCTTTGAATGACTTTCATACTTTGAGAGATTAACATGTCAGGATTGTGCAGGAGGACCCAAATGCAAGACTCCACCAGGCAGAGTTACGGACAAAAACAATTTATTTTACACAAACTTAACTTACAACAGCTTACTTACAACGGGGCTTAGACAAGACAAACAGAGAGACGAGCCGACAGGGAACAGAGAAACAGGAGGGTAGAAATACACATACCAATTAACAGAAAGACAGAGGACTGGACTAAACCAACGAGACAATAACAAGGAACAGGTGAGGAGGCAGAACTGGAGGGAAAACAAACGAGACAGGAAGCATGACCAAATAAGGAGATGTCCAACCAGGGTGGGCGGAGGGGGCCTGGACGGAGGGACTGGTCCGACAGACCGTGACCATGGGGCAGGGGCAGACTCAGACGGGGCAGACTCAGACAGACGGGGCAGACTCAGAGGGCTTGGGCAATGAACGAGCAGGCAGGACAGACTCAGGCAGGACAGACTCAGGCAGGACAGACTCAGGCAGGACAGACTCAGGCAGGACAGACTCAGGCAGGACAGACTCAGGCAGGACCACAGACACAGGGGCAGGAGAAGGGACAGGAACAAAGACAGTGACAGGAACAGTGACGGGGACAGTAACAGGGACGGTGACTGGAATGGTGACTAGGATGGTGACTAGGACAGGGGGACGGTGACCGGGACGGTGACTGGGACGGTGACTGGCACAAAGACAGGCACAGTGATGGGGACAGGGACAGACCACTCAGGAGAGACAGGAACAGAGAAGGGCTCGGGCAGAGGCGGGTCCGGCAAGTCAGAGGGAGGCGGGTCCGGCTCGGGCAGAAGCGGGGCTGGACAGACAGGCAGAGGCTGGGTTGCCGGCGTGGCGTCGGGAGACTCGGCTGCGGGCACAGGAGCGGGCGTCTCTGGGCTGGGCACAGGAGCGGGCGTCTCTGGGCTGGGCACAGGAGCGGGCGTCTCTGGGCTGGGCACAGGAGCGGGCGTCTCTGGGCTGGGCACAGGAGGCATGGTGTTGGATGACCGGGTTGGCCGACGCTTAGCACGTCTCCTCCTGGAGGGAGCCTGAGGAACCTGGATGAGTTCTGGGGGAAACTGGAACTCCTCAGGCTGGGGTTCTGGACCTGAAGCGACCGGTTGAAGGCGCAGCAGGCCCACCCTAAGCCCCTGGCAATGAGCTGGAGGGGCAGGGTCAGGCGGGAGACTAGCAGCCTCAAAAACTGGATTGCCGGAGGGAACAAGGAGGGACTGAAGGCTCTTACCCAGACCTGAGAGCTGTTCGGCCAGGGTAGCCATTCCTGGAACCTTCTGTAGCCAAGGCCTTGAGGAAATAGTCCTGTCCATTAAGGTGACGATAGCATGCCGGCGCTCCAAGTCATTGGACTTCACAAGCTCAGCGTTGAGCCTGCTGAGGGTGTAATCCACCTGACTTAGCTCCTCCTTCGGGAAGTCTGCTGGGTCCATTTATGGTCGGCTCGTACTGTCAGGATTGTGCAGGAGGACCCAAATGCAAGACTCCACCAGGCAGAGTTACAGACAAAAACAATTTATTTCACACAAACTTAACTTACAACAGCTTACTTACAACGGGGCTTAGACAAGAAAAACAGAGAGATGAGCCGACAGGGAACAGAGAAACAGGAGGGTAGAAATACACATACCAATTAACAGAAAGACAGAGGACTGGACGAAACCAACGAGACAATAACAAGGAACAGGTGAGGAGGCAGAACTGGAGGGAAAACAAACGAGACAGGAAGCATGACCAAATAAGGAGATGGGGCGGAGACAAAGACAGGTGACAGGCAGGTAACACAAAGCACATGGGAAACAGGCAAAAACAAACACAGGACAATACACAAAATGGCCACCAGGGTGGCACAAACTCAAAGGTCCGGGCCAGATCCTGACAAACATGTCTTTAAGTGGCATGAAAAATAAGCCTGTCAAATCGCCAACAACCCAAAGCAAAGAGTATAGAAGCTTCGATAGGCTACTCTTTGCCCAAAGGCAATACAATGTTGCACGTTGACAGTCCTAACCAGTAGGTGGAGGTACTACTACGCATAGGGCTACCTCCATCCACGTTGTCACACGCACGCCTATTGTTTATTTTGTGCAGCTAGGCTACTTGTTCAAGTGGCATTGATGAGTTAAACAGTCACATTTTTCCTACACCTATTATATTGAGAGAAAATAGTCAGTTGTTAACAAAGAACTCTTCTTATGTAACCCTTTCGTAAATGGACTGAAGTTTGCTCTAAATATCTACTTTTATTGATTATGCTAACCGTTAGCATCTCTATGGGATTTCTCATATACATTAGCCATAAGCTAACACATTAGTTTCTATTATGTAACTTGAAATGCTAGTCTACATGATTGCTCTTAAACAAAACATCGAAGGAAATAACTGAGATGTACTCTGTTGGTCTGCTTAGTTTAACAGTGAATCCTAAGTAAAGATTTGAAAGAAACTTCAGCTTCAGACTGCTCTTGGGAAGCTGTTGTCTATCTTCTCTAATAGCTAGACCATGTCATTGCCACACACAAGTGGGGGCAGAATCATAAATAAATCATAATTAGGCTATCTCGTAATTACGAGATAATTATTTATTATAATATTATAATACGCATTATTTTGTGATGTGAATGCAATGTGCCACCGTATAAAACAATCCAAAAGATGCAAATAGATTTTGCTCAATATAAAGGCTGAAAAAAAGAAACCAAAAAGATGTAGCTTGTATAATGAACCACAAAATCTCGTAGGCCTACTCAAGGAAATGGCACCTGTTTATTTTATGCTATGCTATGCTATGCTATGCTATGCTATGCTATTTATTTATTTATTTATTTATTTATTTATTAGCTCACAGCACCTACAGTGATGGCCAAAAGTTTTGGCACCCATGCTAAAGTTGACTGAAAAGAGGAATATAGAATCATCTTTTGGAAATTGATCTTAATGCCTTAAGTGAAAAATGAGGAAATATCTAACCTTTAAGGACACCAGTTTTCTTAGTGAATGAATAATGTATCATAAATAAATAAATGTTCTTCCTTAAAATACAGGGGTCATAAGTATTGACACCCCTATGTTAAATTCACATAGAGACAGGCAGATTCATAAAGGCCAGTTATTTCATGGATCCAGAATACTGTGCATCCTGATAAAGTTACCTTGGCCTTTGGAATTCAATTAAATTCTTATTGAGCTCAATGCAAATCAAACCAGCTAATAGGCTAACTGAAATAACACCCATGCCAATCTCTAGGTATTGTGAAGGGTATGTGATGATGTGGGGCTATTTTAATTTAACATAGGGGTGTCAATACGTATTTTAAGGAAGAACATTTATTTATTTATGATACATTATTCATTCACTAAGAAAATTGGTGTCCTTAAAGGTTAGATATTTCCTCATTTTTCACTTAAGGCATTAAGATCAATTTCCAAAAGATGATTTTATATTCCTCTTTTCAGTCAACTTTAGCATGGGTGCCAACACTTTTGGTCATCACTGTATGTATAGGCTACCATTCTTTTTTTAGAGACGCCCACAAAAATCAGGGGCCGTATTCACAAAGAATTTTAAGGCTAAAAGTAGCTCCTACCTGGCGAATTTAGGAGCAACTCCTAAAAATAATGGGCGTGTCACTCCTAATTTTAGGACTCCTAATTTCTTTCACTAAAAGTAATTCTTGAAGCATTTTAGACCTAAAAATAGCACCTAAGTCTGGGACAGCTTAAAAGAAGTCGAGAGGACTCCTAACTCGCAATGTTTTGAAATCCTATGCGGCTACAGGAGCTTCCAATCGTGAGGAAACAATTTTGCATTGTAGGCATAACTAACTGATGCAATAACGGCACCAACAACAACCAAAACTAGGCTACTCATTGTCAACATGTAAATTAAATGTAACGTTTCATTGCGAATCAAATTAAAATGTTCTCCTCTTTGCAAACGTAGGCATAGGCTATGGTGACAGATTAATTTAATAATGTTAACAAGATACTGCATTAATCTAGTAGGCTACTAGGCTATTTGTTTTGCATTATTCTTGATTCATTTAGGCTAGGCCTTTTTATTCAGTTATTCATCATCTTCCGTCCTTCGCACTACTTGTGTAGCGCACACATTCTCAGACCTGTCACCTGTCAGTCATCATCGTAAGGGAGGTGTTTCGAATCATTCCCGCGTTACAATCATCAGCCAATCAAGGTGGTCAAGCTCATGCATGAGTAATGATGTCATCCATAGCAACGAAGACTCACTCTTAGTTTAGGAGTTGTCATTTTTCCTTACTAAGAGTAGGTCTGAAAGGCTTTGTGAATAGCTTTTAAGAGAAAACTCCTAGCTTAAATTTTTTAGTGCGATTTAGGAGTGGTAAGAAAAGGCTTTGTGAATACGGCCTCAGATCATGTGAATACAGCCTCACTCTCTCTTTCTCTCTCTCTCTCTATCCTCTCTTCCTGTATTACAGGAGCGCTCTCTTATGCAGAGCTGGGCACCTGCATCAAGAAGTCTGGGGGCCACTACATATACATTCTGGAGACGTTCGGCCCTCTCATGGCGTTCGTCCGCCTCTGGGCTGACCTGATTGCAATAAGGTAAGTAAAGCCCAGTTCACCCGCAGGGTCACCACTCTGTAACAGCAAACCAGTCCAGGCTGTGCAAGCTATACTCTCGGTGTGTATATAATATGCGGGGGATTTAGTCCTAATCTCAATAGACAGTTTCAAAATGAATGGATTTGCCTGAGATTACCAGTCGTTATTGAATGGTTTGACTTTCCTGAATGGAGCTTGGTAAGCGCTGAAGCAGGCATCTGATTTTGATATACTAGGAAAATGAACTTTGTGCATTAAGAAATCAATGAATTGATGTATACTGTAGATGGGATTTGAGTATCTCTCTCTTTCTCTCTCTCCCTCTCTCTATCTCCTTCCGTTAGGCCTGCAGGGTTGGCAGTCATTTCGTTGGCATTT
>NW_027468657.1:24766387-24783887 GCF_046254945.1 Alosa pseudoharengus
CTTAACTTTCACGAGTTGAGTCGTACCTCTCCCGCGTCGGTATGTGCACTCAAACGCTCTGGCGCACGGCGCGAATGTGTAAGCATGTTGCTATGCTAGCGGGCTCTGCCGTGGCTGTAGAGAGAGTAAGATGACATTAATCAAACACATCCACATTTTCCCTACTTAAATACAGTTGCACAAGTAGTTGATTAAAAATGTTAGGGCACACAACATGAAACGTGACGATTTTCCAAGCGAATAAACAGGAGAACTACAATGTCTGGCGCAATAGCACTTGGGAGTACTTCAGACCTAGGTAGTAATATTAATTAACACCTAATTGTAGATCCTATCCACCACAGAGTTTAGAATCCATGCTTGATCGACCCCTCAGCCTCCCCCTCCCCTCTGAGCGAGAGAGAGGCACACACACTAGAGATGCGCTGATCGGCTATATTATAACATTGCTGTGTTTATAATGTATATGGGATGTTTTTAATGTAGCCTATATGGGATGCGGCGCTGCTGACGTGAGGCTAGAAAGCTCTTGCCTGTTCTTTCTAGAAAGACTGATCCAATGCAGCAAATATATTAAAAGGCTAAAGTCCTACATTGGCTATGTTGTAGCCTATATCCCCAGAATATCAGCAGCAAACTCCGTCTTGCAAAACAGTCTCCAAATAAAACGCACATCAGCCTGTTGCCTAGCATATTCTGTGTGCCAATATAGCCTATCGTCCAAAATGCTTGATTGCATTGCATTCTCCACATTTTTAGCTAAATTTTCATGTACCATATCAGCGTTTTTGTTCAGTGAATCTTTTGTAAATTGCTTTACAATAGCGTCGGGCCCTTGTCAGCAGCCTTCGGCTTGACTCTTGCCACTATTCAATCCTTCGTCTTCAACATTCCCTGTAGAATTCTCAATATTTTTGGCCTCAACGTGTCCAGTTACATAGTCTGTCTGTTCTTAGTCTTGGATTTTGTGAAATAAATGTCTAAATATCACCTGTTTGCTGCAGCTTCGGTCTGCATGTCCTTTTAAAAAAGCATCTTTTTCTCACTTGAGCATTTAATCTGCTGCCGGCTTGTCTCTCCACGTCGTCCAAAATGCTTGATTGCATTGCATTCTCCACATTTTTAGCTACATTTTCATGTAGGCTACCAAATTTTCATGTACCACAACTTGTCAGCAGCCTTCGGCTTGCCTCTTGCCACTATTCACTCCTTCTTCTTCCGATGTAATTTCTGAGTCATCTAGGCTACAAGATGTTTACACACACACACACACACACACACGCACTCACCTCAGTAAATAGAACCAACTTGACGTTGACTTCAACCTGTGCTATATCCTAGATGAGACTGCCTGGGTTATTTTGTTTCGATATCAAACACATAGTAATTGTAGCCTTCAGGGAATAGGCATTTAAAAGAGAGACAGAGAGTGATATGACTCATATGACTTCTACATGCTATTGCGCTGTCTGTCTGAAAAAGACGCGCTCTCTTCCCATGCAGTCAAAATGAATGGGAGTCTTCAGAACAGGCTTGTCATAGTATCACCCTGACATGCCAGTGCGTAAAGTAATGTGAATGACTTATTTTATCAAGGATTTCTTTCTTTTTGCAAAAAATAAAGTACAATAGGCATTAATTAGTAGGCCAGCAGCATGTTGAAAGTATGTGCCAAATTGCGTTTTTTATTACAATGACAAAATTGTAAAAGGACGTGACCGAAGCGGCAAGCCTGGCAATAGGCCTAGGCCCGACGGTAATTGTAAAGCAATTTACAAAAGTTTCACTGAACAAAAACGCTGATGTGGTACATGAAAATTTAGCTAAGAATGTGGAGAATGCAATGCAATCAAGCATTTTGGACGACGTGGAGAGACAAGCCGGCAGCAGATTAAATGCTCGAGAGAGAAAAAGATGCTGTTTTAAAAGGACGTGCAGACCGAAGCTGCAGCAAACAGGTGATATTTAGACATTTATTTCACAAAATCCAAGACTAAGAACAGACAGACTATGTAACTGGACACATTGAGGCCAAAAATATTGAGAATTTTACAGGGAATGTTGAAGATGAAGGAGTGAATAGTGGCAAGAGTCAAGCCGAAGGCTGCTGACAAGGGCCCGACGCTATTGTAAAGCAATTTACAAAAGATTCACTGAACAAAAACGCTGATATGGTACATGAAAATTTAGCTAAAAATGTGGAGAATGCAATGCAATCATTTTGGATGATAGGCTATATTGGCACACAGAATAGACTAGGCAACAGACGGTGTGTGTTTTATTTGGAGACTGTTTTGCAAGACGGAGACTGAGTTTGCTGCTGATATTCTGGGGATATAGGCTACAACATAGCCAATGTAGGACTTTAGCCTTTTAATATATTTGCTGCATTGGATGAGTCTTTCTAGAAAGAACAGGCAAGAGCTTTCTAGCCTCACGTCAGCAGCGCCGCATCCCATATAGGCTACATTAAAAACATCCCATATACATTATAAACACAGCAATGTTATAATATAGCCCATCAGCGCATCTCTAGTGTGTGTGCCTCTCTCTCGCTCAGAGGGGAGGGGGAGGCTGAGGGGTCGATCAAGCATGGATTCTAAACTCTGTGGTGGATAGGATCTACAATTAGGTGTTAATTAATATTACTACCTAGGTCGAAGTACTCCCAAGTGCTATTGCGCCAGACATTGTAGTTCTCCTGTTTATTCGCTTGGCAAATCGTCACGTTTCATGTTGTGTGCCCTAACATTTTTAATCAACTACTTGTGCAACTGTATTTAGGTAGGGAAAATATGGATGTGTTTGATTAATGCCATCTTACTCTCTCTATGGCCACGGCAGAGCCCGCTAGCATAGCAACATGCTAACACATTCGCGCTGCACGCCAGAGCGTTTGAGTGCACATACCGACGCGGGAGAGGTACGACTCAACTCGTGAAAGTTAAGGTAAGAACATATATTACTACTGATTTTGGGTGGCGTGTTCCTTTAAGTGCCTACTCAAAGCCTCACACAAAGACTACAGTACTTCTCAAAATATTCAATCCCTAACTGGCATGCTGACATACATCCATGTTATTCTACTGTTGCACCTCAGGTTGCAGTCTTCCCAGAGCTAAGCTCTTCTGTTCTGTTTCATATCTAGTGCATACCTACATTCACCCCACCCCGCCCTCCGCCCCCCTCCCTGTGTTCCCACCCTCCTCGGTCTCCTCCTCTGCAGTATCCCGTGACGCTGCTGATCCTGTGGTCAGGTGACATGTACAGCCTGCTGAACTTCATGAGCTTCCTGCGCTGGCTCTTCATCGGCGTGGCCGTGCTCGGGCTCATCTACCTGCGCTACACGCGACCGGACATGCCACGGCCATTCAAGGTAAGCCACCGCATCACCTATACCTGACGTACTCTGTGTTGTTCTACCCATAAACACCTGGACTCTACCTCTCACCTTCTCGTGGGCTGTGTCTAAACAAGGATCGTTGCTATTCCTGGGTTATCACTCTGTGTCAGTAAAGTTTTCTGTTCTAATCTGTTAATGGAAACAAAAGTATACAGGATGTCTATTTTCTCTGTTTCTTTTCTAATGCAAGGATATGTTAGGTGTGATTTTCAAGTGAACTTTAGCATTAATACATGATAAATTATGGATTTGGTCTTGTCTTTTAGTTACATGTTTTTTGTTTAAAAATGCCCATTTGTCCTCATCATGATGGACCTGACTGGATACAAACCTTTCTTTCTTTCTTTCTTTCTTTCTTTCTTTCTTTCTCAGGTGCCACTGTTCATCCCTGCAGTTTTCTCCTTGACCTGTTTCTTCATGGTGTTCCTGTCTCTGTACTCCGACCCTGTTAACACAGGCATAGGCTTTGCCATCTCTCTCACAGGAATCCCTGCATACTACATCTTCATTGTCGCCAACAAACCAAAATGGGTGCTCAGGCTCTTAGGTAAGGAAGCCTCAATGGAGTCTAGGAAAGGAGTTGGGGAACCATCTGTGTATGCATTGCAAGCTAACCATCTGTCTATGCATTGAAGTGCATTGTTTATGCAACCCCGTTACTGAAAAAATAACGTTGTTACCTAACGCCGTTCTTTTAAACGGCGTTATTCCAAACACTGTTCATGGTCCAGGCTTTTATTGCAGAATCATAATATTTTACTCACACCCCACAACAGTGGTCCTCAGATTGCAGAATGGTGTTCCATGCATCAGAATGAATTGAAAACTCCTGATGTAAAGTCATTGTTTTTTTCCCCCTGGGTGAGCTGTTTTTTTTTTTTTTTTTGCAGTATGTGTTCGTTCCAAAGACAAAAAACAATCAATAAATAAAAAGAAAAACACGTCCTAAACTGGACTGATATTAATTTAATGGCATTCAGCGGAACTGGTCAGCAAGGTTTTTTGAAACTCACTGGACAGTGGACTATGTTTTGGTAATTTCAGCTAAAGGAGAACTAAGTGTGCATTAGCAGCTCCAAGGCCACTCACACACAGTTGCAAGTCTCGCCCACTGTGTGTGCTGAGAACACACCACATTTCCCTGATCCCAGTTGATCCCAGTGCACTTTGGGTGACACGGTTTGCTAAGTAACTGCACCGTTTCAAGGGCAGGCATCATAAAATGGCAACAATAATGAACAACAACAAAACATGTGCACGCCTGCACGGCTAAATGGTTTCTTCCAAGACATATGAGTGCTCTATTCAGTGTTACAGGCAGGCTACAGCAGGCACATAACTGAATCGCTCCGTTCATAGAGCGTATGCTGCACCCATAATCTCCATAAAAGAATGTAATTTCCACTATAATCTACAAGCTACACCAGATGTAATAGTGTCATGTAATGCTGACATACTTCCATTTTAAATAGATGCAATAGATGAAGGAGATGTTTAACAGTTAGTCAAGAATCAGTAAACACGAGATGTCATTGTCAGTAACAGTTAGTCAAGAACCAGTAAACACGAGATGTCATTGTCATGCTCCTGAAGCTCAGTCGTTCATGCTCCAAACTGACTTGTATCTTTTTTTTCTGTTTTTACAGATTCTATGAACAGATCACTACAGATCATCCTTGAAGTGGTACCAGCAGATAACTAATGGTTCTTACTCTTATTGCTTCCTTGTGTGTGTGTGTGTGTGTGTGTGTGTGTGTGTGTGTCTGTGAGTGTGTGTGTGTGTCTGCTTGTGTCAGTGTGTGTGTGTGTGTCTCTATATTTCAGACAAAGAAAGGGAAGATATAATTTGTACTGTATCTGAGCTACATATTGTTTGTGTGTGTGTGTGTGTGTGTGTGCGCGCGCGTGTGTGTGTGTGTGCGCGTGAGTCTGACTGTGAATCTCAACACCAACATTTTCATAAATTGAGCCGCACTTGGCTGGCAGATGGTCAAATCTAGAGCGGGCTTAGTGGGCTTTCATGTTTCATATCATCATTTTATATCTCAGTGATATTTCCATACCGCCGTAATTTAAGGAAAGTGCTTGCACTGAGAGGTGGAACACACTAAATTCAGGGGGAGGATTATGGGTAATCTATCTCTATAACCCCTTCCTCAACAGCCAGGAGAATGCATGTACCCTCATAACGCACACTCATCCATCCACTTATTCATACACACACACACACACACACACACACACACACACATTCAAATGCACAGTTGAAAACCGTGTATGAATTGCATACTCTCCTGTGAACTGGCTGTTCATAACATTAACGTTTAAGTAAAAGCTTTGACTCAATAGACCTGTAGGAGACTCAAAGCGATGATCAAAGTGATGAATCGTAGACCATATTGTGGATATGCACCACAAATACTGTGTTACATGATGTAGTGTGCTGTATTGTAAATGGAAGTTGCCATTATGTTGTCTTTTAGAATATCATTGTAAAGCATTCCATTAAAAAAAAGACTGAATGTTCTATCACACAATGTTCTGATGCAGTAGGCTTACGTCAGGTTAGGATTTGTTAGAAGGACAATCTAAATAGCGATGTAGTAACATATCTATGTATTTGTGCCAACTAACATTAAAACATTACATAAACCTTGGGACCCATTCGAACATTTTTTGTGGGGTGTGTCAACAAGTCTCATTAAAATATCTGGGGTGTGTGTGTGTGTGAGAATCATTTATTCATTTTACAATTTATCCTCCTCCAAAATCGTGAAGCCTTTGAAACCTGTTCTTGCTCTGATTACCTTCCAGTCATGTGTGATGTAAGATGCATCCCCTCCCTCTATTTACATGCGGCCTCTCTCCTCACTCCTCCAGCTTGCGCCCCGGAAATCGTTCAAAGCTCGACGTCATCGAGGATGTCTCATTTGTATAATTGCAACCAGAGGAGGTGAGAATGAGGAGAGAGCAGAAAGGGCCGATATGCGAGGCAACACAAGAGCATCCTATGCTGAAATGTTTACAGTCGAATTGTGGGATCATTGGTCCAAGCTGTCAAGGTGAAAAGTTCCCTCCCACGTCTATCAGTTTCCAACAAGTTCGTAGGGATTTATTAGCGACAATAAATTAGTAGATAGACCAAGAAAATATCTTTATATGCTGGAATTATCATGAACTACATACAAACTTTTTTTCATGTTCATGTCTGTTTTGTTCACGCATTGTATTTAAATAAATATTCATTAATGTCTCAAGAACTATCAAACATTACCTCATTATCCGGGTCAATACTGTACGTGGGAAGAGTCCATGTTTATATGATATTTTTAGGCTTTGGTTTAGGTTCATATTCTCTGCAATTTGTGTGTCTGTTTATTCTAGCCTAAGAGGTGATGCTCCGCATCATCAGTAATTGACGTCTCTTAAAAGTGATGCGTGAGTGAGCAGGACATCATTTCTCATATTTATCTCTCCTTCGTTCCTCCATCCTCCTATCGTTCCTTTCTTCGTTTTCTTCACAAAAATAATTACAAGGGTTAGGACAGGAGGAAGGAAAGGGAGGGAGGGAGGGAGGATGGACAAAAACACAAATGATCTGCACTCATAATTGTCTATCATAAGTTAGTCTATAAGAACACTTGCATACTTTAATGTATGTATGTGTGTGTGTTTGGGGAGGGGGCAAGTGCAGGGTGGCAGCTGTTTATCTCCACTATGTCCCTGCCCAAATAGTCAGTCTCACACACAATCACAGAAACACTCCCATATTCCCCATCTGCCATCCCCAAAGTCCATGATCAATGAACAGGTTTAGCTCCATTGAGCCGATGGCTTTTCACAGAGACGCGGATCAATAAAACTACATGGAGGAATTTCAGAGGAAAGGTGTGTGTATGTGTGTGTAATGGCTTGTTTGTTAGTGTGTGTGTGTGTGTGTTTGTGTGTGTGTGTGTGTCCACTTGCAATTGTGTTTGTTTATATGTGTGTGTGTGCGTGTGTGTCCACTTGCGATGGTGTTTGTTATATGTGTGTGTCTGTGTGTGTGTGTGTGTGTGTGTGTGTGTCTGTGTCTCCTCTTATATTTGTGTGCACCTATATGTGTTCACTTTTGATTATGTGTGTGTGGTGGGATGCTTCTGCTGGGAGGGTTTTGGCCAAAGAGATTGATTTCTCCATCGGGGTGATTCCATAATACCAACACACACAGTGACGTTTCGCTGAGGACTCACCAATAAAGAGTTCACTGGCTCCAAGAGTGTGTAATATCGTGTGTGTGTGTCTGTGTGTGTGTGTGTGTGTGTGTGTGTGTGTTCTGTCTTTATATGAATGAAAAAGTGGGAGAGAAAGTGAGTGGGAGTAGAGAAGAAAATGGCAAAGACGAACATTGAGAAGAAGTGGGAGAGGGAGAGTGAGAGAGAAAAATAGAGAGGAAGAGAGAAAGACGGAGGGAGAGAGAGAGGGAGAGCATGATGAAGATGTTGAGGCAATGGTGGGCAGAATGTGTATCTCAGTGGACATCTCATCATCCATTTTTATCTCCATGAGTAATGTCTGTGTGTGTGTGTGTGTGTGTGTGTGTGTGTGTGTTTATTTACCACTCCAACGAGAAGCACTCTGTTAGCATACCCTGGTCATATCACATAATGAAGGGGGGGGGGGGTGCTGTGCTTCGCTTCTCTCCCCTCCACTGCCTTCGTCTTCATTATTCAACTCTCGGCCCGGCTCTCAAACAGCTGCAGTAAACACAACAACCACTGGGGGGCGATGCAGTGTAGCACATCAACCGTCCAGTCTGCTGAACATTGGAAGAAATATACTCAGTACCAGCAATGTACTCGACACCTGTTATTTTTTAAAAGCACCAACCCCCCCCCCCCCCCCCCCCAACACACACACACACACACACACACACACACACACACACACACACACACACACACACACCCTTTTCTCTTTTATGCTGCCTTATTGCAAATGAAAGTAAGCTTTGACATGGAGTACCCTGTCACCCACCCTGTCCATCAATGAGTGCTCTCTATTCAACTTTGCACCCTTCAGGACTGTGGCCTTTACTGAAATGATGGGCTCAGTACAATAGGCAGGACTGTGGAAGTCTTAGTGTGAGCTTTCCATTTCTTGCTCTCTATCTCGGTACGTGTATGAGTGTGTATGTGTGTGTAGTGGAGAATGTGTGCATGTGTGTGTGTCTTTGTATGGTGTGTGTGTGTGTGTGTGTAGCAGTGAATGTGTGTAAATGTGTGTGTGTGTGTGTGTGTGTGGCGGTGAGTGTGTGTGACCTCGGGGTGATTCCACTCGGACGCAGAAAATAGGATGAACGGCCGAGAGGTGCGAAAATGGCGAGCAAGAAGAAGTGTGAGTGTAGAGCAACGCAGGCATGAGTGACCTTCAGCAAGAAATGACCACTCGAGGCCTTACACTCTCTCTCTCTCTCTCTCTCTCTCTCTCTCTCACTCTCTCTCTCTCACTCACTCTATCTCTCTCTTCCTCTCACCCTCTGTTCCTCTTTCACTCTCTCTTTCTATCCTTCTCACTCTCATCCCTCTCTCATTCTATCTATCCCTCTCTCTTTCACTGCATGTCTCTCTCTCTCTCTTTCCAATCTATATACAGTTCTGCTTTCTCTGTACATGTACAAAAAGAAGTGTGTGAAAAAAGACAGATGGAGACCGTGTGTGTGGTCTTGTGTGTGCATTCTGTAATTCATATCATGTCCCATAACTGAAGGATTTGATCCTGTCTGTGCATTCAGATGTACTATGTGTCTGCCCATGCACTGCGTCTTGTGCTTTTGTGACCATGCATATAGTTGTATAGAGCCTCTCCATAATCGTACGCTTTCCTCCCCACCCAAACCACTCATCCCCATCTCTTTTCTCTACCATGCCATACATGACAGGATTGTGATTTAGCCTAAATAAGCTTAAATTTACAGTACAGCTCGGATGAGATTATGGAAATCATGGAGAGATGTAACCGCGCTGCGACTAATATCCATGTGCCTGTATGCACTGTATTCGTCTTTTGCCTGAGTGTGTACAGCATGCATTTGGTTTTGGGCAGGTTGGCATATATGAATAATGAGCACTTTTTTTTCGGTAAGGCAGAGGGCTAGCTTTTGGCCATCTATGAATGAGTCAGAGCTAGGGAATCTCTAGCATGTGTGTGTGTGTGTGTGTGTGTGTGTGTGTGTGTGTGTGTGTGTGTGTGTGTGTGTGTGTGTGTGTGTGTGTGTGTGTGTACATGCGTGCGTGTGTGTGTTTGTGTGTGTGTGTGTGTGTGTGTGTGTGTGTTTGTGATTATACAGTATGAGAGTGCTTAGGGGCTGTAAGGTCTAGCAAAGCTACAGTAGAGTCAGGCCCTAACCTGCAGTGACACTGGAAGGTCTGGACCATGGATGGGGCGATTAACAGCATCCAGACAGCAGACTGACCTTAAACCAGTACCTGAGAGGCTTTGTGAGTGTGTGTGTGTGTGTGTGTCCACCAGCTTGTTCTTTTTAAGGCCAGGTAATGAAATATTGACCTCAAAAGTAATCTGTTTGTTATTTGTTTGTATGTGTGTGTGTGTGTGTGTGTGTGTGTGTGTGTGTTTGCTTGTGGATGTTAAGGTGTGTGTGGGTGTGTGTTTGTGAGAGTGTGTGTTTGTGTGTGTGTCTGTGTGTGTGTGTGTGTGTGTGTGTGTGTGTGTGTGTGTGTGTGTGTGTGTGTGATTGATGGGACAGGAGAGTGATATTACTTCCACCCCATTTCTCACTGAATGATTCACGTTCATTTGACATTTCAGAGTTGCAAGGGGCATGTGACTCACCTGATTATCTCAACCCAGGTCCACACACACACACACACACACACACACACACACACACACACACACACACTCATGCACATACACCTAAATACGGGCACGCATACACACACACAAACACACACATATACACACACACACAGCCCTGTCACATGCCAGAAGACACTTTGGATCTAATTAGCCTTGAGTGCTTGACCCATTTAAAGCTATTTTCCAATTAAACAAAGAACTTGTGTGTTTTAGCTGAGAGGTCTGTGTGGAGTCTCCTCAACCAGGGGGGTCCCCCATACAGGCTGTGGACGGATGACTCATCTGCTGAAACAGAGCCCTACTTTATGAACAGAGCCCATGCTTCTTTTGATGAAAAACATGGACTGTTAGAGGGAGGTTAGAGCCATGAAACTTCATAAAGAAATCACACTTAAAGCTTCGCTGACAGAAATGAAGCCAATGAGAAAAACAAAGAAAAAAAATCCGACCTTCAAGACTAACTTAAGGTAAAGAGTTAAGAAAAAGAAAACGTGTGTATGTGTGTGTGTGTGTGTTTGTCCTGCGGTCAGATGCCCACTCTGGGCTGCTATCACGGGGGACGCTGGCGTAGGTCTCTGCAGAGCACTCAGTGCCATGGGAGGCAATTAAAATGTCTTCCAGAATCACACACACACACATTCTCTCTCTCTCTCTCTCTGGGGGTCGTTGGCTGGCCATACACAAGCCAGCTGAATTCTGTTAGTTATAGTTCATGAGATACTGGAAGTCCTCTTCCTGTCTACATACATGTATATTTGAGTCTATGGGAGTGGAAATGGTCTTAATGGTATACTATACTGTATGTGTATGGTGTGGTGGTATATGTGTGTGTAAACATGTATAAACATGTATGGGTGTGTTATTAAGTGACTATGTTTTTATGTGTGTGTGTGGGGAGGGGGGGGGTGCAATTGTGTGTGTGTGTGTGTGTGTGTGTGTGTGTGTAATCATGGCTCCTGCAGGGTCTGCCGTGTGACTCATTGCTGTTGCCTAGAGATAGCACTGCTCATTTGTGATCAGAGGGACCAGGCAAGAAAAGAATATCACACACACACACACACACACTCTCTCTCTCTCTCTCTTTCTCTGCCCCTCTCCGTCTCTTTCCCTCTTCATCTTTCTAAAGTTAGTTTTTGAAGCTGTCAATCTACTATATACACTGTGATTTATAACCTTTTAAGAGCTTTATGGAACTTCTCATCACAGCGCCTGTCAGAGGCTTCCCCACACTCTCTCACAGGCAGCCATTAGAGACCGACGCAGAGCTCGTCTTACATCTACGACCACCTCTCTCTCACACACACACATACACACACACACACACACACACACACATACACACACACTCTCTCTTTCTCTCTCTCTCACCCACACACACTCTTTCTCTCGCTTTCTCTCTCAAACACACACACATACACACACGCACATTTTTCTTGTGATTGAATATCATAAGAGTAGAAGGTGAGAGATAATATAACATCACAACTGTGTGAGGCTTGCAAGACTGTAGGCACATTCACACACTCCCCATCCTCTCTAACACACACACAGAAATCCAGACTGTCGGTCTCCAAAGTAAGGGTGGTGGTCTAGGTGGTGGACTACCAGGGGGTTTCATCTGTCAGGCTGGTTTAGATTCAACCTGAGACCTACCTACATAAAAACCCCAGGGTAATATCCACTGCATGCGTATGTATGTGTGTGTTCGTACCATTCCTCCTTCAACATATAAAAGATCCATGCTATGTGTGAGAGTCTGTGTAGTATGTCTGTGTGTGTGTGTGTTTGTGTGTGTCTATGCATGCACATGGGTATGTCTATGTCTGTGTCCCTCTGTGTGTAGGTGTGTGTGTGTGTGTGTGTGTCTGTGTTACTGTGCCTGCATCTTCTCACAAATGCCCTATTTCCTTTCGTAAATAGCTGTGTCACCTCTGCTTAGCTTTAATTGAAAGCTCTTTCTCTCTCCCTCTCTCTCTCTGCTGTTCACTGTGCCCTACAGTGGTGGTAATGCCTGTGTGACAACCAACCCAAACCCCCCTCGGTTGGCTTCCGCCAGTTAACAGGTTGGCTCTGACCCGACTCTTTCTTTCTCTCCATCTCTCCGTATTTCCTTTCTTTCGTTTGTTTCTCTGTCGTGTTCCTTTTGTCTGCTGCGGAGTCTCTGTCGCGTCTCATTCACTTTTCCTTCTGGAAGTTTCTGGCTCTGTCTTTGTTCGCCGTGCTGTAATCCCGGTAAGCGCCTTATATGTATGGCGCCGTTTGACGCCCCCACTGTAGGACCAAAATGGAGTTCGACAGAGTTTCTGTGGGGACTCTAATCTCGGCGTGACAGGTAAGGGGCACGGGGGAGGGAGAGCGCTTTGATGTCAGGTGTTTTGCATTGCACACTCACACACACACATATGCACACACACACACACACACACACACACACACACACACACATATGCACTCTCTCACACACACACACACACACACACACACACACACACACACACACACACATATGTACTCTCACACACACACACACACACACACACACACACACACACACACACACAAACACACACACATATGCACACACACACATATGCACACACGCACACACACACAGACACACACACACACACGCACACACACACAGACACACACACACACACACACTACACTTTTAGCATGCATGTACCTGTGATTAGACATAAACATACAGATCCACACACACATACAGAAACACAAACATATATGTGTGATTTGATTTATTTATGACTCCAGATCGATCCATAATCATCCCTTTTAAGACCTGCCGTCTCCCCTTATGGATCCATGACTCATACACACATGCCCACACACATGTGAACACCTGCATCCTCCATCTTCTGCACCAACCCTGTTCCTATGCACGTGTGCTGAAGACCTTTTGTCCTTCTAATCTACATCACTGCCATCACTGTCCCCATGCATGTCCTTCATTTTCACCATCACTACCACCATCACAGTGCTGAAGACCTTGTCTCTCCCCCATCACTGCCCCCATGCATGTAAAATGAACACCTTTATCCCTCATTTTCACCATCACTACCACCATCACGGTGCTGAAGACCTTTGTCTCTTCCCCATCACTGCTCCCATGTACGTGAGCACCTCCATGAACACCTTTGTCCTATCTGCTTTCTACCACCACTGTCCCTGTGCATGTAGACTGATGACCTTTTCCGTGCACATTAAATTAATACTTTTGCCTCTCGCGTGTCCACCACCATCCCCTTCCCCTCCCTTTGCACGTGCACTGATCACCTTCTCCCACCGCACCATCGCTGCCCACCCCCTATGTCCCGCGGCGTGTGATGGCTGCATGATGCCCACCAAGTGAATGCCGATCCCACGCCTCGGCCCGATATCAGATCGCACCGCCTTATCAGGACGCTGAGGCGGGCCGGCTGGTGGAAGGCTAGCGGGACGGAAGCTGCCCATCGAGCGCTGCTGGAAGATTGGGGTGACTAAGGGTCATCGGCAGCGGCTATGGTTGTGGCGGCTCCCCCCCCCCCCCAATATCCTCCAGCCACTCCCTCCGAAAATTCCTCCACCTTATTTCTGATGGGGTGGGGGGCAGGTGGGTGTGGGTGGTGTGTGTGTGTGTGATCTATCAGGCCTGCCAGGGAGGGGAGGGCAGAAGCGCAGGTGATTTGTTTGCATGGATTAAATGTCAGTTTGGGAAAGTATGTTATTACAGAGAGGGCCTCTGGAGAAGAAAGCTGCGGAAATAGGCACATACACAGAGAGAGAGAGAGAGAGAGAGAGAGAGCCTCCAGAGGCTGAAGAATGCAGCAGCCCACACAATCATGCAGGTGTGTGTATACGCACGTGCACGTGCACGCGCACGCACGCACGAACGCACACACACACACAATAAATAATAAAAATAAGTTTATACATTCAGGATAACAAAATGTTTAAAGATGCCTTTGTATACACACTAGTACTCAGGCTTCCTGTAATGACTTAGCACAGTGGTTCTCAAATGGTGTGCCGTGAGGCGAAGTTAGGTGTGCTGTTGAATTTTGAGGAACCCAATGTGCTTTTATACAAGCTCATGAAATAGGCTAGAGGGCAATTTTTAAATGCATCAATGACACAGTTTCTTAATTAAAATGGTTCTACTGTATGTAGTCATGAAGTGGTTGTTATAAAGTAGCCTAACAGACTACAGATACACTGGATTGGTACTCTGACTACAGATTTATCATGCAGCTTAGTCATAGTCAGGCCTACCTATCGCTGTGGTCGCAGCTCATGAACGCTTCTTATAGAACAATAATAATAATGTCCATAAGTTGGTGTGCCTTAGTGTTTGGTTTGATCTTTGATGTGCTTTAGCCCTAAAAAGGCTTAGAACCTCTGACTTAGCCAAACACCCTCAGATTACCACCATGTTAGGTAGGCAACACAGTAGCGCAAGTGTCAGTGTGTCTACAAAGGAAACACTCATTCTTGTTCAGGTGCTGTGAATCACTGCAGTCTAATCATAACAAACAGCTCTCTGTTCACTTGCAAGTCGATGTGTATGCACACACACACACACACACACACACACACACACACACACACACACACATACACACACACACACACACACCAGTAATCAAAGTTAAGCAAGCCTTTGTCCATATATGCATACATACATACATGTCCACACATATGAAAATAAACAGAAAATTATAAAAAGCCACACATATGGACATGCAAAAGCAAACAAAACACACACTCACAAAATGTAGTGATCTAAGCTACAAGGTACTCTGTAAATGAAGCTTAAAGGAGGAATCCGGCTATTTGTTTATATAGATTTCCGTTTCTCGAGGTCACCGAGTACTGCCGGTACAACCCCCCGCCCCCCCCCGAAAACAATCGGTTTTACCTAACTCGAGGTAACTCCAGCCAACAGTTTGAACTTCCAGGCAGCTACAGTGCTAGACTTCTACACTGGGGGCATGTTCATGTTCATGCCCCCAGAGGGTACCGATGTAGCTGCCTGGCTACTGTGCTCACAGTGCTCGGTAACCTTGAGAAACGGAGATCTACATGAAAAATTACCGGATTTCTTCTTTAATCTTCATTTATAGAGTAGCTTGTAGCTTAGCTCACAACATTTTCTAAGTAGCTTGCCCATCACTGCACACACATGGCCACATAAGCCTCCAAACACAAGCACACCGTCATCTATGCTGGAGGCACACACACTATGACAAAGCATCGTATAAATAAATAAAAATAAAAATAGAATTAAACGTCCATGCCCATGTACAAAACAACACACACAGGCATGAGCATAAAAACACACGAGAGTCCACATTCATCTGCACACAAAGGCATAGCTCTCTGAAGCATTCAGTCACAATCAAGACCCACATAATCGCAGTTGCACGTACACACACACACACACACACACAAGGCAATCATCCACCCACAAGCAACATTCGCTCCATGAAAACAAACATACTCTGTCTTACACACAGACACAAACACACACACACACACACACACACACATATATATATATATACACACAAACACACAAATACAAGCAAACACGCACACCCCAGGACCTGTCTATGGTTATCAGTGCAGCTTGAGTGGTGCTGGGCAGTCGCAGGTCCTCTTCTGCTACCTGTCACAGCGGCTCACCTGTTCCGACTGGTGTGAGTGGCATTTCGCCGGGCAGACAGGCCGTCCACTCGCATTCATTATGAACCAACGGCCAGGGACAGAGGTGCAGGCACACTCACATCACCAGCTCCATCAACACTGTCACAGTCTGCGTCTGACTGTGTATGTGTGTATGTGTGTGTGTGTGTGTGTGTGTGTGTGTGTGTGTGTGTGTGACTGGCTGTGCATGTAGTGTGTATGTGCACTGTTTTGTGAGTGTGTGTGTGTGTGTGTGTGTGTGTGTGTTTGTATGTGGGGTAGGTTGTCATCTTATTGTGTCTGTGTGTCTCTGACTGCTTTCTTGCACACACAAAGGCTCTAAACAACAAAAAGGATGAATATTGCGGCAAGATGAAGCAGTTAACATTAAATATTGTCTTTATAGGACATATCTCTGGAGAGAGGCATTGTGAAAAAGAACGCGAGAGAGAGAGAAGCAAGCAAAGATGGAGATGCAGAGAAAATGACACGTGAGAGATGTGGGAGAGACTGCTTGTGTTGATTGGGTGCTGCGTATGAAATAGTTAAAAAACCCTCTGTGTGTCTTTGCACTGAGTGATTAGCTCGGCAGGAGACAGAGGAGAGGAGAGAGGAGGGAAGGGAGAGGAGGGAGGAAGGAGAGAGAGATAGAGAGAGAGATGAGAAAGGGGAGAGAGGGAGAAAGTCGAGAGAGAAAAGAATGAAGAGAGAGATAGACGAGAGAGAGATGAGAAATGAGAGAGCTTGTGTGCTGATACGCTCTCCCCTCCTCTGTTCCCTCCTCAGCCCCAGAAACACAGCTGAAAATCCTCTCGCCTTGAATGCCAGGGCTAAGGCGCTGTCTGTCAGCACGTCCAGATTGTGGGGGGTTGTTATAAAATGTGTGTGTGTGTGTGTGAGAGAGAGAGTGTGTGTGTGTGTGTGTGTGTGTGAGGTCTGCATTCTGCCTTCTAAATCCTCGTTGGATGTGTTGTAGTTTTATGGAGCTTGTTTATGAGTGCCTGTTTAAGTGTTTGAAATGATTTGTGTTGTTTGTGAAGGGTGCATGTTTGTGTGCATGTGGGTATGTATGTACTGTATGTGTACTGTATTTGTGCAAATATGTGTGTGTGTGTTTGTGTTTATAGGATTGTGGTATTTGCAGAGTGTGCATATGTGGTTAAATGCCCTGTCTATTTGTGGTTAGTGGTGGTACATGCCTGGAATTGTGTGTAGGTGTTCATTTTGCCTTGTGTGTGTGTGTGTGTGTGTGTGTGTGTGTGTGTGTGTGTGTGTGTGTGCATGTCTTTGAAGTGTGTCTTTGACCTCTATATTTTGAGTGTTTATTAATGTATCTGTTGAAATTGTAAAAATGTGTGTGTGTGTGTGTGTGTGTGTGTGTGTGTGTGTGTGTGTGTGTCTGTGTGTCTGTGTGTGTGTGCTTGTGTGGGTGGGTGCTGGCCAATGTGTGTACATTTGTCTCTTCATGGTGTGTGTACTTGAGTACATGAGTTGTCTGTGTACTTATTTCATGTGAGTATGTGTGTTTGTCTTTGAGATTGTGTGTGTGTGTGTGTG
>NW_027468657.1:24791387-24816387 GCF_046254945.1 Alosa pseudoharengus
ATTATTAAACATGTCAAATTAACTTCCGTTATTCCACTGCTTGGTTGAATTTCCCATTGTCCTACGTAATTTAGAACGACCATTAACCGTATGTTATTTGCACACCTATGAAGTAGATCCATTTTTTTGGCCGTATCACACTTGTATATTAATTCGCCGAACTCGTGAAGTTTAAATGAACTGTCACGTTGCATCCGAGCTGTAAAATGCAGACGTTCAGAACATGGCAACATTGTAGCATATGACGGAGGTGGCTTTTAGCTAGATGGAAGACAGCAGGCTAAGTAAAATAGTGATGTTTCAAAGCTAAAGTTCATCAGAATCTTGGGATACGCCCGCCTGACAATGGGAGAGATAGAACTAACGACTGGCCTTTGGCCGTAGCAACCATCCATTTAGAACTACAGTCGTACAGAACAGTTTGTCCTGCAAGTTGAGAAATTAGTTCTACAAACAAGACAGTTTTAGCTATTAAAACGTTTAAATTGTAACAGGAAATCAACACAACGGAAGTGGAAACAGTGGAATAAGCGGGATAATGGACTCCACGGTGGTCTGTTCACAGAAATTAATGCACTTACGAGGTTTAAACGACCCTCCGATTCGCGTCAGGGCCGTTTTACAACCTCGACGTGCATTCATTTCTGTGAACAGACCACCATGTTGTCCATTATCCCTTACTTAAAAAACAATTACTCACATTAGTCACACAAGTATATATTTCTGATATTTTAAGTTTTCTTTCAGTGTTGGGGATTCTATATTGGTCTGTAGTTTGTCCAGCGATACTTTGTAAGGTAAGGTAAGGAGTTAGAACATAGAGTATAACATGGTTATTTCGAGTGTGCTACTGTAATGCAATGAGGTGTGGTGAAACTAAATATCTACATTTGCCATTGCATCTTTCTTTTTGAATTTGAACAATTCTAGACTTTCCATTGTTTTAATTGGAACTAGCAACACAAGGCTTTGATTAGCAGCCACTGACATTGGATGGTTGAATTGAATATATTGTGTAACTGCTTTTTGTCAAGGGATCAGGGATAAATCTCGTTAACT
The DNA here is from genome assembly GCF_046254945.1 of Alosa pseudoharengus. Lineage (NCBI taxonomy): Eukaryota > Metazoa > Chordata > Actinopteri > Clupeiformes > Clupeidae > Alosa > Alosa pseudoharengus. Next base: position 24,792,447 of record NW_027468657.1, read on the forward strand.
GCTGGGAATAAAAACATTAATACACCCAAGGCTAATGATTTATTACAATGATGTAGGACAACTATTGGCTTTTAGTGCACTCTCAAATATAGCACATATTTTTACCTTTGTGCAAACCAACCCTAAATTATGTTTTAATTATTCGATGGCCTTGGAAATAGGACCTACTGTAATCATCACCTTATTAAAGAGGACTGCATAAAGACATTACTGTTTTTTCTTTTCATATAAGACTGTTTACTCTCACTAGCAAAACTCTAAACTCTCACTAGCAAGCCTGTAATGCTCCTGGACTAAGGAATAAAGCAGCTCTTCCCTGGCGTTAAGGGGTTGGTTACAGTCAGTGCACCTGGATATGGCCAATCTGTAAATACAAGACTGCAAGGCTCCAAGGGTGATTTAAGCAATTTGTCCAAACACACACACACACGCACGCACACACACACACAACACACACACACACACACACACACACACACACACACACACCGCAATGATTTACAGTTTTTTTCAACTGCTTACACACTAAATCTTTGCTTGTCACACAATTTTCTAAACATGTCCTCCAAACATCATAACCTGGCACCAAATCTGCAAAACCATACACTAATTCTCAGTGTTTGACTCAGTTTTCAATTGACTAAAACACATTTTGCAAAACATCACACACAATTTTCTACACAAAAATCTAACAGGAAGTAACTTGATTTCGTTCTTCAAACACAACCCATCAAAATGCCACACTAAATCACCAGTGCTTCACTCTTTCTTTTCACATACAGTATGTAAACACTCTTTACTTTACTGAACACCATCCAATCATTGCCTTAGTATAGGTCTATGAATAGATATACTCTCTGTATGGACCCTTTCAATCTGCTCCTAGAGGATTTCCGGTTGAAATATTCAGAATCAATGCAGATACATTACAGTTTTTTACAATTGTTTACACACGTTTTCAAAACTCTATAGTGTATGGTTTTGCAGATTTGGTGTCGGGTTATGATGTTTGGAGGACATGTTTAGAAAATTGTGTGACAAGCAAAGATTTAGTGTGTAAGCAGTTGAAAAAAACTGTAAAAATAGAGAAAATACAGTAATCGGGCTTTAGCTTACAGTAATGTTCTACAAAAAGTTGACTTTATGTAAAATTTGTCTTTTTACTCTATTTTTGTTTGTCCCCATGTTACAGTACCATTAGCTCAATACATTTTTCTGTGCCTCCAGAAATGCCTTAGGAACGCTTACTGTAGAATTGTTTGTTTCTGCAGTTGAAAGGGTCTATAGGCCTATGAATACATACTGTACACGACCCCCCCCCCCTCCCACCTCCCACACACACACACACACACACACACACTTGTCTTTAGAAGAAAAACACATCTGGTGGTCACTGTATTCTTCTTTGCTTTTTTTCTTGTTTGCTGTAAAATACTGTATTCACAACAGCAAATTATTTGGGAAAAATCACTATTTTTGGTTTCAATATTGCTTGCATTTTTACTGTGTATTTCAACTTCTCTTTGTTGACTTTCACTCTTGTATGGAAATACATATAGAAAGCCTAAGACAGAAGATCTTTAGGTTTTGAGCAACAGTGTGTACATGATGTATCCAAAATGTCATATTATGACAAAAGTGTTTGTAATGTGAGGCGAATGTTTGCTTTAAACATGTGTTTTTGACATTTTGAATGTTGTGTGTCATTTTGCTGGAGATGCATTTTGCATTTTGCATTTTGTGTGAGCAGTTGTGGGTTTTGTGTGTGGAGTTTTGAAAAATAGACACAGAGTTTTGAAAACGTGTGTAAACAATTGTAAAAAACTGTAAAGATTTGGCCAAATACCCCCCCCCCCCCACACACACACACACACATACACTCCCACAATGCAACAATATCAATAATTTGGCCAGACACACACACACACACACACACACACACACACACCATACACAACCAGGTGGTTGAGTGGGCCACTCTGGCCACAGCCCAACATCATGCAGGTGTGTTACACGTGTGTGTGTGTGTGTGTGTGTGTGTGTGTGTGTGTGTGTGTGTGTGTATCTTTCGGCTCGTAAGGCTCGTTGCCAGTATACACCAGCTGCAGCAGCACACACACGGCCGTGCGCGTCTGTGTGGCTACGGCACTCTTAGCGCCCAGGAACCGGGAGCCTCCTGCACTTGTAAATATATAAATAGATTATGTTTAATTTAAGTTATTCTTCCTAATTGTACACACTGGGGCTGGGTTGGCTACCTCGCAGCTCTGAGCTGTCCCGTCACATTAAAGTATTCAGATTCAGGCACGCCATTTGCCAATCTCGCCAGTTGGTGATGAATACTGTAGGATCGCCATTCCAGACCGTGCCTTTAAAAAAAGGGAAGAAAATAATGATGTCTTCACCACCAGGTGTTTATAAGGAACCTGGAGTGATGGAGTCATTGTAGAACTGAACAATTTAGAGAAAATATCTCATTGCTATTGCGAAGTCAAGCTTAAGTGCAAAATTCACTATACAATACATTTAAAACATGTGATTAAGCATTACCCATTAAGATAACATTGAAATATGAACTGCTGGACTAATCCAAGGATGAAAATGAATAATATTAATAATAAGTTATATCTTTATAGAGAATTTCTTAACCTAAAGGTCGCTACTCACTAAGATATAATAGCTGGGCCATGTCTGATTAGTTAGCAGCATGTGGAGCACGGTGCCTCTGATTGATTGGCATGACTGTTTGTCACACAAGGATGACATGAATTAAAAATATATCTGTGACTTCACTGACCATTGGGTCAGTTTACAGTTGTTAGCGCCCTTTGTGGTTGCTAATTGCAGTTTTGATTTGATTCTTTCAGCCTTAACTCATTGTCATATTACCACAAAACAAGCTATTTATTACAGATTGTTCTCTCGTGGTCATCAGAGTTTGTTATTTTGAAGGGAATGATGGCAGAAATGGTTCCTTTGCAATGGCTACTGCTCTTTTATTAAGTTCCATGTCTCAGGCATCTTTGAGACTGGATAGTGAGGTGAAGTGATTCACACAGCCCTGTCTCCCAGCAAATACATACAAATGTGACCCGACGTAACATAAACACTCTGATATGCACCCATACACACGCACACACACACGCACGCACACAGGCACACACACACACAGAGACACAATCTCCTCTCTCTGTAGTCATAGTTGGGCCAATGCTTCCCCTCCTCTTCCTCTAATCTATGGCAGCCTCTACAGTATATTTTGACTTTCAATTGTATATATATATATAATTCAAACAAACCAATGCAGTCTCTCTCCTCTCTTTCTCCCTCTCTCTATCCTTCTCTTTGTGTGTGTGTGTGTGTGTGTGTGTGTGTGTGTGTGTGTGTGTGTGTGTGTGTGTGTGCACGTCATGTGTTTTCATGAACTTTGCACAAGAAACTTGATTGACGTTTCTTTAGCAGAGAAAAATGTCAGTGTGCATATTTGTCATGTTGATCTACAGACTGTGACGGAAAGATCAGTATTTCACTGACTTTTTTTTTTTTTTGAAACCAGTCAAATTTCTCATTACATTTTCTTTCTTTCTTTCTTTCTTTGATTTCTTTTTCCCTTCTCTTTTCCTTTCTTTCTCACCTCCAGGTGTAATTGTGAATTCCATCTACAGTTCACTGTGTGAGGCCAGTCAAGTTCATTTGCGGCTCCAGCTCCTGCTCTCTTGATCATTTCTAAAGCATGCTGGGATATTTATGGCCCCTTGGTGCCTTTGATCTCGCCCGCAATGTGTACGAGGGGCCCATGTTGTTTGGAATGAGGAAATTCAACAGGAGTCCATTTTCACGGAGTGGAGGGGTGGTGGTGGGGTATTGGTGCAGTGGACTTGGAGAGGTGTGTGTGTGTGTGTGTGTGTGGGTGGGGGGGGGGTTAGGTTGGGGGGGGGGTTGTGTCTGTGCTCCATGAGGATGTATCTCAGAGGTCAGACGAAGCTTTGGAGAGCAGAGCAGAGCAGGCCACGCTTGACATCAACTCCTCTGTATCTCTCTCTCTCTCTCTCTCTCTCACTCTCTCTTTCTCTCCGCGGTGCGATGCGACTTGACACGATGCAACGCAAGGCTGCTCCTCTGGGGGTTCTGTGCCGCTATCAGTTTCACACAAACACACCAGCGCAGCCCCCACACTCTCCTCCTGGCCAGAAATGTGTTTATCGCTTAGAGACACTTTAAAGAAGAAGAATGAAAAAAAAAAAAAACACAACTCACATCCCATAATAGCAGCTGAAATGTTAACCACCCCCCCACCCCAGCCCCCCCCCCCCCCCAGCCCAAGCTCCAGCCCACTCCCTATCCAATATGATGTGCCATTTTACTTGACATGAAAGCGAGAGAAGCCATTTGAGAGAACGCAAAAAGAAAGAGAGACTGATGAAGGCGGAAAAAAGAGTGTGTGGTTTGTGTGTGTGTGTGTGTGTGTGTGTGTGTGTGTGTGTGTGTGTATGAATCAACATGTTTTAGCGGAGATGTGAAAAGTAGGACATGCGGAGAGTGGCACTGTCCCCCTGAGTGGAGACAGAGACGCACAGCTGTGGGACAAAACAAACCCAAGACCCTCTCACTCGGGGGAAAGAGAAAAGCTTGAAAAGATGCATTTCTTCAAAAGCTCAAAGCCGCATGTTGAAAGGAAATCTCCATAATTTGTTCTCCCCTCTCCTTTTTTTTTTCAAAAGCAGGAATTAAAAACACAGCCAACATAAATGGCTGTGTTTACACTGGGAAGTCTTGGCTAAGCACTATGATAAAGACACCACTCTCTTTCTATCTCTCTCTCTCTTTCTCTCACAGACACGCATATACTCACACACATACAGTACATTATATACACACTCCAGAATTCAATGGCTGCATTTTTTATTCCATGCGTACGGATATTCTTATGTGCTCTAGTTACTTTATAGGGAGTATTACATGTTTGGGAAAGCAACTTAAGACCTCGGACACACATACTTAATGATGTCGCTTCACATCACATGATGGCTCTTTTTCCTAAGTAGGCTTTTGTTGTTTGACACAATCTCAAGCGGTTCTGGATTATTTCAAGACTTTTTTATTTTCCTCACACTGCCTTCAAACTTTCACTCCAGCTTAGAGATTCAAATTCAACATTCTGCTTTTTCCACTTCGTTGTGCTGACACACACACACACACACACACACACACGCAAATGTAATCTTTTGTCTTTCCAGCAACATGAAGCTGCAGGTCATTAACAAGCTGTCTGTGCGGAGCTCTGATAGCACTCTGCCATCTGCAGAACAGCGCAGCAAATAGGTTCAGCCCCTTCCCCTGTTATAAGGAGGGATAGCTTCAGTGAAAGATCAGCTCACAAGGAAATGTGTCAATAGAAGATGATGAAGGCTATAGCGTGTGTGTGTTTGTGTGTGTTTGAGAGAGTGAGAGAGAGAGAGAGAGAGAGAGTGAAAGGGAGAGAGAGCTTGCATTTTCAGAAAGCAAACAATATTGTGTGGGCATGTCCATGTGTGTGTGTGTGTGTGTGTGTGTGTGTGTGTGTGTGTGTGTGTGTGTGTGTGAGAGAGAGAGCTCTGGTTAATTTGTTCCTCATCTGTCTTGATCTTCACCTGTGCGGCGGATCAAGCCCACCTGCTTGAGCTGCTATCCGCCTAACGAGCTCTTTGTTCAAACATTTTATCAAACTTTCATTTCCACATCCAATGAGACCAAATCAAACCCTGTGAATAAAACCCAGAGTTCTTTTTTTTTTTCATTTTCTCTCCGACACTATCCCCCGTTCATTTAGTTTGCCGTGCTCGTGACAGTTGCTCTCTCTTTCACTATCTCCCTCCCTCTCTCTCTCTCTCTTCCTTCATTCCACTCACTCTTTACTGGAGATAGAGAAGAGAAGCCTGTCACAGTTCAAAGCGCCCCCATAGCTTCAGAGAGCGACAGAGAGAGAGGGAGAGAGAGCGAGATAGAGAGAAAGAGAGAGAGAATCAAAAGCCATTTGAGCGAACCTCAGAGGAAAAATGAGGGAAGTGGTAATTTAATGGCAAAGCACACAGTTCTGCCGCGACGTCAACACGCTTTCATATTCTCAAAGAATTTATTCAAACACACACACGCGCCACTCGCTCGCTCCTTCGGAAAGTCTTAACTCACTTCTGAAAATGTGAGAAATATTGAATTCAATGACTGAGACTTTAACCTAAATATCGGCAAACATATTCGGCATGGACACAGACATGATACGAGTCTCAATGTGACTGTTCGTGTCTGTTGTGTACTTGAGTGAGCATTATATCTCCAAAGGCAGTTGGCTTGATGATAACTATTACCACAATGATATTCATGAGTTTCTGCTTTTCCCTCTGCCTATTCTGGTTAACTCATGCAGCTATTCAGAAACAAAACAGGATTTCGGAACAGTACATAGATGACTTACATTATTTCTTCATGTTATGGTGTATGATTGAATGCATAATGACACCTATAGGTTGGAATGAATTGCAAAGGAATACAAATCAAATCAGAAATAAAAAAAAATGCCTGGAGTTATAAATGTTTGAAAACAGATACAAAAATGGAGTAAAGTTATGAATGCCTCTAGATGTCTTCTCCTTCGCTACTTCATCAGCATTCATGACAGCATTTCTGCCAGGGTCTTCCCAAGTAAGGGACGACATTGTTTAGCTAGATAGTCCTGACAAATGCTCTGCAGAAGTCTGCACTTTTTTGCCAATAAAATTGTTTAATATCTGATGACCTATTTAGACCCAATACTAAGTTAACACATTGGTTTCGCACTCTTGAGCTTGAAATCCCTGGTTATGTATGCCTCTAGAGTTATTTTTCTTCACTGTTTCGTCACCTTTCATGGCAGCATTTCTGTAGTGCTAATCATTTCAGGGTGAAGTCGGGGTGAAGGTGTTGAAGCCTTGACGTGTTTGGAGACACATTACAATCAAGTCAAGTTCAAAAAGATGGAAGAAAATCTGTTGGAGGAATTTCAACCACGGATGCATGTAGGGTGCTTAAGTATCCAAAAGACACGGCAAAGTCACAAAAACTCTGTAGATTTAATAACACAGAATACACCATCGATGCCACCTCACGGCAAACATTCCACAGTCACAGACAGACTCTCAGGGTTCGTTATCACTTTAATGAGATGGCTCACGTAACAAGGTGATGTTTCTCATGCTGGTCAATCACAGTCAGAGAGGGGGAGTGGCACAGCTGACATGCAGATTTTCTCCCGGGACTGACCCCTTTTGTCTCAGGGAGTGTTGTGAACCCTTAAGCCCAACATCTAAATGTGAGTCTGTGAAAAGATTTCAGGCCGAAACAAAAGCAGTGATTCGCCTCAAGGACAAATCTTATCTTCCCCACAGATTGTGTCCTCAACTCAACACCCCCCGCCCCTCCCATGCCCATCCTCATCCCAGACTCTACTGCTGTCAATCCACCCTGCAATAGTAACATTCTGGGGTCAAAATGAACTTTTTGGCCTACCAGCCAATGTCAGGTAGATGGAAAAGATGATTGGTCAGGCATATTTTTTTACCAGCCAAAATGAAATAACTTTTCATAACTATTTAAAAGTATCAGCACGGTGGTGTTAGATGGGGGTCCGAGAGGGGGATTATCTAGTGAAAATGTTGAACTATTTTTGCTAGATGAAATTGAATCTGTCAAAATGCCTTCAAGTAAAAGTAGATGTAGGCTACTACTAGTAAAAAGCACAACTCGAATCAATATAATGTTAGTCAGATAACAACCGACACAAGAACACTTATTACGGCAAATGTGATTGCTAGGAAGCATGCTACATATCTGCTAGCTAGCCAGCAGCTAAACATCTCGTGAACATGAATTAACAACAATAGTGAGCAACTTTGCAAACACTGACAAACATCGAGCAAGCCCAACAACAGCAAACATCGAGCAAGCCCAACAACAGCAAACATCGAGCAAGCCCAACAACAGCAAACATCGAGCAAGCCCAACAACAGCAAACTGCCTACTACGTCTCGCATCCTTTGCCATTTTAAGCTATCGCCATCGAGAAAAAACTTACCGGCTTTTCTGGCTCCTGTTAGTTTATCCTCAATTTAGCTTCTTCCTCATTTCCTCCGACAATCTTTCGTGGTTCTTTTTGCCACCTCTGCCATGATGTCATTCTAGCTTCTTCTAGGTAAGAGCAGAAGAGTGCCTGGATGTTTGTGTGTGTGTGTGATGTGCCGAAATAATGCAATTTGTGATTGCATAGGGTGCCTTTACAGTTTTTTACAATTGTTTACACACGTTTTCAAAACTCTGTGTCTATTTTTCAAAACTCCACACACAAAACCCACAACTGCTCACACAAAATGCAAAATGCCCCAAATCTCCAGCAAAATGACACACAACATTCAAAATGTCAAAAACACATGTTTAAAGCAAACATTCGCCTCACATTACAAACACTTTTGTCATAATATGACATTTTGGATACATCATGTAAACACTGTTGCTCAAAACCTAAAGCTCTTCTGTCTTAGGCTTTCTATATGTATTTCCATACAGGAGTGAAAGTTATGGTATCAACAAAGAGAAGTTGAAATACACAGTAAAAATGCAAGCAATATTGAAACCAAAAATAGTGTTTGCTGTTTGCTGTTGTGAATACAGTATTTTACAGCAAACAAGAAAAAAAGCAAAGAAGAATACAGTGACCACCAGATGTACATGGAGTTTTGAAAACACTGATTATGTTTTTTTCTAAAGACAAGTGTGTGTGTGTGTGTGTGTGTGGGGGGGGGGGGGTCGTGTACAGTATGTATTCATAGGCCTATTGACCCTTTCAACTGCAGAAACAAACAAACAATTCTACAGTAAGCGTTCCTAAGGCATTTCTGGAGGCACAGAAACATGTATTGAGCTAATGGTATACTGTAACATGGGGACAAACAAAAATAGAGTAAAAAGACAAATTTTACATAAAGTCAACTTTGTAGAACATTACTGTAAGCTAAAGTCCGATTACTGTAATTTTCAAAGTATCTGCATTGGTTCTGAATATTTCAACCAGAAATCCTCTAGGAGCAGATTGAAAGGTTCTATACCTATATAGAGAGTATATCTATTCATAGACCTATACTAAGGCAATGATTGGATGGTGTTCAGTAAAGTAAAGAGTGTTTGCACATGTGAAGAGAAAGAGTGAAGCACTGGTGATTTAGTGTGGCTTTTTGATGGGTTGTGTTTGAAGAACGAAATCAAGTTACTTCCTGTTTGATTTTTGTGTGTTAGGTAGAAAATTGTGTGTGGTGTTTTGCAAAATGTGTTTTAGTCAATTGAAAACTGAGTCAAACACTGAGAATTAATGTATGGTTTTGCAGATTTGGTGTCGGGTTATGATGTTTGGAGGACATGTTTAGAAAATTGTGTGACAAGCAAAGATTTAGTGTGTAAGCAGTTGAAAAAAACTGTAAATGCAGAATTGAGAATTATGTTTTTTCATGTTACCTTATGACAAGCATAACAGGAACTTTAGTGTAAGTGCAATGGTGGTGCAATGGAATAACATATAGTACAATTAGTAATATATTCAAGACAATTGTGCTACATTTCATTAAAAGGCTGCAAACAGTTAATTGCTTTAGACTAGTTTTCTTAAAATAGTTTACTTAAGACCAATATTACTAGTATTTACTTAAGACTGCAGATGTGATTGATATGTCTTTGTGTTATTATGGACTGGGCTTAGTTAAGTGTGTCAGCAGCACTGAGTTCCTCGCTTCCCTGCACTGGAAAAAGTGGGAAATGTCTGGAAGTGGCTGTGCGTTCAACACCTAAGCTCAACCAGTAAACTCGGGCCCCATTTAAAGTCCTTCATGGCTTGTCATTGATCTATATTTAACCAAGATCATAAACCCGCCAGAGCTGCTCATGCACTTTTATTTTCTGAAGGGGGGAAAGAAATGAAAGAATTACAAAAAAATCATCCTGACAGGAAAGTAACCATGCTCTGAATGGACTGCACTTTTTCAGGGACATTTCCGTTTAAGTCTACTTCACATGGGATGTTAACGGTAAAATCTGAAAAAGATTAATAGAGTGTGCAAAGATGAAATGATGCCTTTCTTAGGGCCTGACAGGAAGAAAATGACCAGGAAGGAAATGTCAGGTACTGGTCAAATACGTCTCCATCCATCTGAGAGAAATTAATTTAGCCATTGATGGTTTGGTCTTGGAAAGGGGCCTTCTAGCCAATTTAAGAAGAGCATATTTATCCAGTAATTCAATACTGAGTCAAAAAGTCAAATTTACACATCAAAGCACAAAGTAATACCAAAGTAATAAAAACCCATGACAGCCAGAGAAAAGTGTCAATAAAACAAAATGAATTTAGCGTTACACATCTATCTATTATTAGTATTCACAATCAGATAAAAAGGTTGCAGATTTCAGTGAATGGCAACAATCACCTCCAGGTGGATCACAGTTAAACCTCTCAAGCTGATAAGCAGATACAGATCTAAATGATCAGTTACATTCGGGGTTGCCCAGCTATTCACTTTGATATTACACTTCTGTCAGTAGAAAGACCTTTTGTTCTACACAGACACACACACACACACACACACACACACATAATGCTTAAGGCAAAGTGGCAAGCAAACAGAGTCAATGAGCCTGCTCTCGCAATCAGAGAAAAAGAGGGAGAAAAGGAAATATACACACACATACATGCATAGACACACACACACATACACACCCACATACACACACACACACACACAAACACACACACACACACACACACATGCATAGACACACATGCATGTGCACACAGACAAACGCACAATGCCCCCTCACACACACAGAAGAATAGACAGAGAGAGAGCGAGAGAGAGAAAGAGAGAGATAAGCCTGTGGCTATGTCATGTGCCTGAGTGAAGCTGTACTGTAATGATGGCAATAATGATGACCCAAGTGGGATGGAGGGGGGTGAGGGGTGGTGTTTAGGGGGAGTGTGTGTGTCTCTGTGTGTGTGTGTGTGTGTGTGTGTGTGTGTGTGTGTGTGTGTGTGTCTGTGTGTGTGTGTGTGTGTGTGTGTGTGTGTGTGTGTCTGTGTGTGTGTGTGTTTGTGTGTGTGTGTGTGTGTGTGTGTGTTTAGGGGGGGTTAGGTGAGGGGGCGGCGGCTGTAGGTTTGAGTATAGGGTTGGAGGGCGTCAGGGGAGGGCCGGACTCCAGCTTGACCACACCATCTGCCGTGCCTCCATCTGCCCAGGAGCCGAAGGCGGCACGGTTCAGGTGTGGCGGACTCCCGCACAGGAAGAACAGATTGTGTGAAGGAGGGCAAGAGGGAAAGGTAGGCAGGGTTGCCCCTGGGGGGGCATGTAGGGGTTGAGGGGGGCGGGGGGGGGGGGGGTTGGGGCAGGAAAGCCAGTGACCTGAGAGAGAGTGGAGAAAATGGAGGAGGAGGAGGCAATTAAGGACCATTGATTATTTCTTTTTCACAGCTGATAGAAGAACATTATTTTGTCATTATTTTGTTTCTCTGTGTGTGTGTGTGTGTGTGTGTTTGTTTACTGAAGGAATTTGTGTTTGTGTTCCTGAAGATATCTGCATCAGTGTGTGCTCTTCTTGGAAAGTGTGTGTGTGCGTGTGTGTGTGTGTGCGCACGCACACGTGTGTGTGTGTGTGTGTGTTTAGCAATGCCGGAGGCAGCAGAACAGTACATTAATTAATCCTTTAAGTCTATCTCCTGAAATAGACAGTAGGAGGAATATCATTATGTCCCATCCCATTGGCCACCTCTGTCTGGTGCACGTTGCTGGGTGCTTAATGACTCGAGACCTTCCTCTTCCCCCACATCTCCAAACACTTACGGAGAACCGTGAGGGAAGAAAAAGTCAGAGTCACAAGAAGAGTTTGTGGCCTCCTTCTAGTTCCTTCACCGGTTCTGGTGTTCTAGTGTTCTCTAATGAGTTCTCCCCCCCCCCTCTCTTTGCCTGAGCTCCAAGTGGAAAAACGCTTACACACATGGAGGACAGAGGTGATGTGTGTGTGTGTGTGTGTGTGTGTGTGTGTGTGTGTGTGTGTGTGTGTGTGTGTGTGTGTGAAAGTGTGTCGAGGGAACGTCAGGGGAGCAGAGCCTAGGCCCATGAGCACTGAAGGCTTCGACAGGGGCCCACTGGAGATAATTGGTGAAGATCTGAGAGGTGAGGATGAGTCGAGGCAGAGAGAGATGGAGGGAGAGAGGGATCGAGGAAAGGTGGGGAGAGAAGGTGAAATTGACTGATTTTAGAAGAGAGTGAGAGAGGTGAAGAGAGAGAGAGAGAGAGAGTTTAAAGAGAGAGAAAGAGAGAGAGAGAGAAAGAAGTGGAGAAATATTGAAAACATGTCAGAAGTTTTTCATGACCTATTTTTCACAGAGAAAACAAGAACGTGTGTCTCTATCTGTGTATGTGATATTCTATGAGTGTGTGTGTGTGTGTGTGTGTGTGTGTGTGTAAGTGCACTTGGCCCTGTCCCCCTGTGTGTGTGTGTGTGTGTTTACTGTGAATGTGTACATGTGTGGGTTAATGTGGATGCAAGACTTCATGTTTTACTGTATGAGTGCATTTAGGCATCCCTCAGTGCATTTGTCTCCATGTATTCCTGTGTATAGATGAACCTATATGTGCATGTCTCCTCTATGTGCATGTCTCCTCTCTGTGTGTGTGTGTGTGTGTGTATGTGTAACATTAATGTGGGAACATGTTACAATGTCCCTGTGCACTTGCATCCTGTATAAATGTGCATATCAGTGCATGTGTGCTTTCCTCTGTGTTGCGCATAGAGGACAAACCCAAGTGTATGTTTGCCTACAGTACATGTGAGTGTACAGTATATGTTTTTATATGTGTGTGTGCCATTTGTGTGTGTGTGTGTTTGTATGTATGTGCACATACACATACACACACACACACACACGATTTTGGGCTGTGGCCAGAATGGCCCACTCAACCACCCGGTTGTGTATGGTGTGTGTGTGTGTGTGTGTGTGTGTGTGTGTGTGTGTGTGTGTGTGTTTGTGTGTGTATGTTGTACAGCCTCCCACTGGTGTCTCTCCCGGAGCCTGTGTTCCATGCTAAGGGGAAATTGATTGGAGGCCTGGCCTGATTCCCGCTCCTGCGTCCTGGGAGAGCATGTGAGGCTGGTCGGCCTTGATCATGGCTCTTACCCCTAATAGACTAATGTCCACAGGGGAGCACTACCAGGACAGAGAAGAGTGGCCTCACTAAAGCACAGCAGAGAGAGAGAGAGAGAGAGAGAGAGATGTGGGGATAGACACAGTGAAAGAGAGAGAGGGAGGTACAGAGAAGGGGACAGAGAGAGAGAGAGAGGAGGGGACAGGAAGAGAGAGAGAGAAAAACACTGGGGAGAGACGCAGTCTAATACATGCTCCAGTGCTAGCAGGACACTAATTCATCACACATGCACACACACACACACACACACACACACACACACACACACACACACACACACACACACACACACACACACACACACACTCACACACACACTCCAAGGTCAAAAGATCAAGGAGGAAAGGAAATTGGTGTCTGAGTATGTGATCAATAAGATAAAAAAAACACTGTCTTGATTATGTCAATACCGATCAGCTCTGCATACTTACTGGCTTGCATGTGTTTGGGCATACAAAAGTCTGGGTGCATGTCTTGGTTTGTATGTGTGTGTGCGTGTGTGTGTGTGTGTGTGTGTCTGTCTATGTCTGTGTCTGGTGTGCGTGTGTGTTCCACACCAAAGCCACAAACCACAAATAACCTCCCCGACCACTTCTCACATGTAAAAGGGCTCTTCGTTGACTTCCAGGCACACTCTACAGCATCTCAGGAGGGACATACTGCATGGCACCGCATTAGTGAAGAGGTACATTAGTGAGGTGACCCCAGTCATGCGACACACTGCTGCATCTGGGGGCTGCTCATCCAGTGGCATCCCAACGCACGCCAAGGAGTGCCACCATTAATGTTACATCCCCCGTAGACCCGTGCCACCATTATTATTTAATCCCGACCATGTTCGAGCATGTCCAGTCATTTAGCGAGAACACATTACATTCAGCTCGGCCTGAATAAAACATCCTAATAATTCAGCACTAAGCATTTAGTCATCACTAATTTATACACCTAAAAATCAGTGCACAGTGAGAGATAGAGAGAGATAGAGAGAGAGAGAGAGAGAAAGAGAGGGAGAGAGAGAGTTCTTCATGGCTTTTTTTATTTATTTGGAATAATTAATGTGAATTGCACGCGGGGCTACGTAAAGCACTCAAAGCTGCTGGGGAGAGGGTGCCGCTGAGTGCAGCACTCTGGATATAATTTAGCTCTAAAAAGACTCCACTCCTCAACCCACTGCTCTCCACTTCTCTACCCTCCTCTTCTCTCCTCTCTTCTCCTTTCCTCTCCTCTGCTCTCTTCTCTTCTCCTCTTCTCTACCCTCCTCTTCTCTCCTCTCTTCTCCTTTCCTCTCCTCTGCTCCCCTCCTCTCTTCTCCTTTCCTCTCCTCTGCTGTTTTCTCATCTGCTCTCTTCTCTTCTCCTCTTCTCTACCCTCCTCTTCTCTCTTCTCCTCTTCTCTCCTCCTCCCTTATTTGCTCTCTTCTCCTCTCCTCTCCTCTCTTCTCCTCTTCTCTCATCTGCTCTTCCCTCCTCTCCTACTTGGTTGTGTGTGAGAGCGGAGTTTTTGAGCACCAGACTGAACTGGGTCTTTATTTCCCCTGTTCAACGGATGCAAGTGTTCCAATTCTATATGTAGGTGTGTGTGTGTTTGTGAAATGTTCTCATTCAGCGATCAACAACCTCTCCACTCTTTCACTCTTTGCCTCTCTCCTCTCCACTCTTCTCCTCTCCTCTCACCTAATCGCCTCCTCCCCACAGCACCAGAAAGTCGGAGGGTCTTATTATAGCTCTCATTAATTCACTTCATCTGACTTCAGGTGCCAGAGCAAGTCACTCCCGAATCAAGTTTAATTTTTGTGTGTTTGTGTGTGTGTGTGTGTGTGTGTGTGTGGGTGTGTGTGTGTGTGTGAGAAGTTATGCATGTGTACTGTATATGTGTTAATGAGAAAGTGAGAGCATGTTCCTGTGTGTGTGTGTCTCTTTGTGCATGTGTGTGCGTGTGTGTGTGTGTGCGCGAGCGCACGCGCGTGTGTGTGCGTGCGTGCGTGAGAGGGTATGTTTTTTTAGCGAAGTACTTCAGAAATCAGTACACAGAAGGAATGTCACCTCCTTCTAACTTCTAATCATGAAGTCGCAGGGGGAAAGCCATCTGCACCCTTCTCCTCTGAGAATACACAGCTACTGCCTTCCCACATGCACACAAACACCTCACACACACACACACACACACACACACACACACACACACACACACACACACACACACACACACACACACACACACACACACAGACACACACACACACACACACACACACACACATGCTACACACCACACCTGCACTCCACCCTTTTACCCCAAACACTTACTGCAGACATATTCACAAAGACCATAAATATATATGCACATCCATATATATACATCTGTACACACAGACACACAGACACATATACACACACACACAAAAACATACGCGCATACGCACACATGCAATGCGCACACACACACACACACACACACGTACACACACGCACACACATGTACACATATGCACACCCATTCACGTACATTGTCAGTAGCCATTACCCGAACCATTACACACAATCCATCAGTACTTTTACTGTGGTAGTTTCACCTGACTTGCCTTCTCGTACTGTGATCTGGTTTTACCTCTCTCGTTCACTCATTCACTCCATAGTGCTCTCGTCTATACTGTGATTGGCCACCATATAGTTCTTCACAATATTCTGCACTCAGTAGTGGGTGAGGGGATATTTTGAACACAGGCTCTGTCTCTCACTCTCTGCCTGTCTCTCACAAACTTGCCCTGGTGAGATTATGGAAAAGTAACTGGTTCATCTCTAAGCCATTCCTTCTGTTTGTCTCTTTCTTTCTCTGTGAGTATTATAATGGCATGAATGAACTAACTGATTATGCATCTTGTGACTGAGGCATCCAAGCCATCCATTGCGGGTAGCCCAATTCAATTTCCCCAAGAACCGAGCGGCGCGCAGGAATCAAATCCTCTTAAATAATCGCAGATACCTGCGGGACTGTCTGCTCATAACACCCACAGGGCAAAACTAAATGAGCTCACTCTGTCTCACTCTCTCTCCATCTCTCGTCTTAGAGTTTAAATGTGTGTGTGTGTGAGTGTGTGTCTGAGAGATAGGCAGAGAGATATAGAGTGAGTTGCAGAGTGTGTATAGTGTGTATGTATGAGGAAGGAAATGCGTGTGTATGTGTATCTCTCTCTCTCTCTCATTATGTGTGCCATGTGTTGGAAGCTTGTTGTTAGAAGCCCCTCCCTAGGTGGGTTTCTCTCTCTCGCTATCTTTCTGTGTGTGTGTGTGTGTGTGTGTTTGTGTGTCTGTGTCTGTCTGTGTGTGTGTGTGTGTGTGTCAGATTTGGTGGTGTTTTCAGTCCTGGTGGAGTTAGCTATGGAGGGCTCATTAATGTAGAGCGGGAGAGGCTCCACTGCTTTCAGAGAAGCCATGTCATCTACCAACCTTCAATTACACCTCTATTGCCTAAGGGCTGAGGCCGACAACAGCTCAACAGCACTGGGTCCTGATGTTGTTCTAAGGAGGCGAGGAGTGAGGGGCATCCCTGTGGGATCATCCAAGTCTCCCTGGTGTCTCAGAGAGAGACATGGGGAGGGGTTTGGGAAGAAGAGAATAGAGGGTGGAGGTTGAGAAAGACAGGGAGAAGGAGAGAGAGAGAGAGAGAGAGAGAGGTGAACCATTACCCATGGATTTGCAGAAATAGGCACACAATAATAGGGAGAGACTGAGAAGAGATTGTGAGAGATTGAGATGGACAGACACATATACAATGTGAGAGAGAGAGAGAGAGAGAGAGAGAGAAGAGAAGTTGGAGGGAATAAGCTATCACCTCAGAAAACTTCCCACTAGATGCTGTATAGGGAGACTACTCAACTTCAAAAAGTTGAAAGAGTTCAATAAAACAAATAAATTATTAGTTAAGTCAATGTGAGAACCCTGCAGGAAAAAGATTCATAACATAGCATACACCTCTTCGTTTTAGTGATTTTGAAAATTATTTTCTGTTTGTAATTGCAGTCTATAGCACGGTGTGACTACACATAGATCAAAGCCCTGAGCTCTTGATAATTTGTAGAAGAGCTAGTAATTCACTTGGGGTAGGCACATGGTACACTAATTATGCTGTGGTCTTGGCACGCACTCCGGCTCTCTGGGGCTTGTAGTTCCTAATGAGCAACAGGCCACAACAGTGAGACGTATGCACAGCATTTTTTAACAGGTAATAAAACCCCCCAACCGTTGACTTCACTGCAGCTTCTTTTTGCTGTAATTATAGGACGAGAGAGTGTGAGGGGGCTCTCATTACTTTTTTTGCATATTGTGTCTCTGTGTGTGATCTTAATGTGTAATACTCTTTAGCATAAGCAGTGTGTGTGTGTGTATGCGTTTGTGTGTATGTGTTTGTGTGTGTGTATGATAAGTGACTGTGTGCCTCTATGTGTAACTGTGTGTGTGTGTGTCTGTGTGTAACTGTGTGTGCCTCTAAGTGTCTGTGTGCATTTGGGTTCAGGGTGGAGTGTTGCTGATAAGATTGCTGGAACTCAGCACAGCGATGACTTTGGCTGCGAGTGGCGCTGGTCTGTGCTCCCCTGCTGCCTTCGCTGACAAAGCCTGGCTCCTGCACGCCTGGTTAATTATTCCCCATGTTAGTCAATAATTAGTGTCTGACGCCTCGCATTTGTGTACATGTTTTGTCCAAGCGACATTGTGCTAGGCTAGGGGGCTGGAGAATCAACTGATTTGTCATTAGTACATTTATTTTGTCCAACAGTGGGCCCCCCCTGACATATTTTGTTTTTTTCAAGCGTCACAATTAAGGTGCCTGTGCGAACAAAACAGCACAATTCACAAAGAGGTTAACAAAAGGACACAGTTTAAGCTGCCACTCTGGTTAATGCATGCTTTAAAGGGTTAAAAGGACATGCAGTAAAAAGCGCAGTCTTCAATAGTGGTGGTCATCCTTTCTTTTTGCAGGACTTGTGTGAGAATCTGTTGTAACTGCTTATCACATTTATGCAGGTCTCCTCTGAAGGACAGCTTAATGGTGTTATGACCCATCCACCCTGCTAACAATAACTATAAAGATAACAGTGATTGTAAAGATAAGAGCATCCACCCTGACCAATGATTAAGTATAATAGTGACAATACAGATATGATCATCCTCACTGACCAATGATAAGGACATATTCTCAGGAATATTCATTTATATATTGGAATATATTCATTTTCATAAATAGGATAATGGGAATGGTCTAAAATTGGATTTTGATTGGCTGTCAGTGTTTCGATAGTCTACAAAATCACTCCGAAACTGATCCCCAATCATGTTGTTGCTGTAAGTGGACATTGCTATTTTTATTAGCTAAAACAGTTATTGCTATATGTCTGTATAGGACATCGTGTCAGTCTATAGGAGATCAGCATGGCTGTATGTAGGACATCTAAATGTCAGTGACCTTTCAGGCGAGAGTGATGTTATTGAGGGAGGACTGTGGTATGAAGTGAGTAAGGCATTTGAGGTGTTAAAAGAAAGTGACAAAAAATGGCGCCCTAGAGGAATTTAAAAACCCTGTTAAAAGCTGAGGTAGTACTGATCATCCAGGCAGAGTAGTACTGACACAGAGATAAACAGATGTGAGGGCCATAGAGAGAAAGAGAGAGAGAGAGAGAGAGATGAAAAAGAGAAGGAACTGAGAAAGAACGACAGTGGGAGTCATGGCAAGGGAAGAAGAGAGAGAATAAAAGAAAGAGAAGCTGGCCTTGATTTGCAGTAATTGCTCTCTTCCTCAGCCCTCCTGGCTAATTGCTACGGCCCGCCGAGGGCATTCAGCGCACATGGGATCCGTAAACGGTTCCGGATTTTTCCGCAGGACGCTTCGTTGGAAGCAAATAAACACAGCACGTGCTACTGCACACTTTCCCACAAACCACCCTCCCTGCAGAGAGTGTGTGTGTGTGTCTAAGAGAGAGAGAGAGAGAGAGAGAGAGAGAGAGAGAGAGAGAGAGAAAGAGTGAGAGAGATGGGCATAGGATACTTCTTGTGTGTACACAACAGAAGACATGTCCATTCCATGCAACTTCTACCATACAACCACACCAGCTTGCTTGACATGCTTGATTGATAGCTCCACATATTTATAATTTCTTATTCTTGGGAAAAACTGGACAGGACAGGAACAGACCCAAACACTAATATGTACATTATAACTATACTATACAACATGCAATGCTTCTCAATGCTAACAACTATTACCGCATATCCTCACTTCAGGTAGCCTATATCATGTAAGTGAAGTATGGCCAGTAATTTGACTAAAGTGGAAAGCCATGTTGACTGAATATGGATCATGTGTTATCATGGATCTTTAGTGTCAGGCTCTTCTCTTTAAATGCCAATCCTCATCTTCTGCCTTTCCTTTTCTCTCCATTTCTGCTTTTTTCTGTGTATGTGTGTGTGTGTGCGTGTCACCATGGACAGATGTCTGTGGTTCCCTCAGCCAGCTGCAGATCTATACCCCCTCCTACGTGTCTCCCCCAATCTCCCCCTCCATCCATTGTGAAACTCTACACCCCTAAACCACCTAATCGCTCACCCGAGACCATGCTTCCTGAGGGGAGAGCAGAAAGGGAGATATTGATTTTTCCCTCAGCTGATGAAGGCTGTGTGTGTGTGTGTGTGTGTGTGTGTGTGTGTGTGTGTGTGTGTGTGTGTGTGTGTGCGTCGGCTTCTGTTTGGAGAGGAGAGTGGAGGCTGAGACAAACCTGTGGCGACACTCTGAAAGCTCTGTGAAGTCACTCGAAGTGTACAGGCTCATGCGTGACACTCAAAATGGCTCCCCGTCTGAGTACTTTGGAAAGACAAACATACACACACTCATAAAGAAAATGAGAGGGGCCGGGTGACACACACATATGGACTATTGCGCGCGCGCACACACACACACACGCACACACACACACACACACACACACACACACACACAAACAGAAGGTTTGACAGACAAACACTCATACATACACAAGCACACACACATTCGACTTTTAATCAACATTTACTCGCATAAACTACTTTGTTAGTAGTAAGCTGGTAATATGCATTTTCTTATCAAGATTAAAAAAATAAATAAAAAAACAACTGTGATTAAAATTCAGCTGGGGCCCTTAGTCCTTATGCGTTTGCAATTTCTCAAACCAATGCACTGAAAAGCAACCAAATTATGTGCTCCCCCCTCCCTCTCATCCCATAAAGCTGAAATGCTCATTTTCCAGCACACAAGAAGGTAAATCATCTGCCCAGCATTTTCTCAGGAGACCAGGACCTAATTTTCATTTTTTAAAAACCATTTGATTCTTGTCTCAGACAAAAGTTGTAGCAAATGCTACCAGCCACTGATAAACCGCCCTCTCCTTCATTATCCATTTTGCATCAAATTAGAGTTGGAGAACTCCGAGATGAGACAGAACAGCAGGAGTAGGTTCAGTCCTGTGTGTGAGTGTGTGTGTGATGTGTGTATGTGGTGTGTGTATGTGTATGTGTGAGTGTGTGTGTAATGTCTTTGTGGGATTTATGCATGGATTTAGCAGGTGTTGATGAAACTTACCATGAAACTTGAAAGAGAGGACTGCCTTGATGTATGTATTGTTAACCGATGGCTGATGGCTAAAAACAAACCAACAAATCTGGACAGTGCCTCTCAATGAGAGTGAAGTCACTACAGGAAACATGGCAGAAACAAACCCATTTATTAACGTCCACTCCTCTCCTGACCAGCTCCGCCGATCTCTCCTTCTGTCCACTTCTCTGATCATGTCTTCTTCTTCTCCATTTACAAGATCTCTTTCTCTCTCTCTCTCTCCACATCTCACTCTTCAGTTTCTCTCCTATCATCAAGGTTCCCATGGGTCATGGCATTGCTGCTATATCATGGAGTGTTAACATGGGGACTTAATGTATGGAGGTAGCATCACTGTGGGCAAACTGTATGTTTGTCTTGATGTATTATGCACATGGTCATAAAAGTCAAAACGGGTCTCTTTCTCTCCATCCCACTTTCTCTCTCCTCTCCTCTTCCAAATGGTCCTCTCCTTCTCTCCTCTCTGCCCTCTCATGTTAGTTCTCCTCCCCTCTCCTCCTCTATTTCTCAGATGTTTGAAAAAGCACCAGCACCAGCAGGAGCAGTCGATAATTAGGAACATTAGATGCAGTGTGTGTGTGTGTGAATGTATGCACGCGTCGGAATCGAAAGGGAAAAACGCTTGATAGACAGATAAGGAGTGTTATTTTCGTGCACCTAATTTCTTGTAATTAATGGATTAGCACCTTTTTCTTCCTCATCTCCACAGATGACTCAAATACTGTGTGTGTGTGTGTGTGTCGGTGCATGTGTGTGTCTGTCTGTGTGTGTGTGTGTATGTCTGTGTGTCAGTGTGTGTATGTGTATGTGTATGTGTGGAGGGGTGGGATAAGCCCTTCCCAGTAATTATGGCTCCAAATGATTTGAAAATGGAGGTTTTCCGATAAAGAGCGAGAGGTAATAGCAGTGGGTGGATGGAAAACTTAACCTGCACAACATCCACTATTACGATGCTTTGCCTGCTCAGGCTCTTAGTCTAACAAGAAATTGCAATTAGCACTTGTATCACGCCTCCGATGATTATTAACAGGCCAACACTAGAGTGTGTGGACACGTTAACTGTTCATGCTTTTGGTTGCATAAAACATTATTTTAATTACGTCTTACGTAACGAGTTATGTATCTTTTTCCCCCATTAATACCTTCATAATGAGCATTTCTTTGCTAGGCCATTCTGTGTTGGACATTTTAAATAGAAAAATTATCCCTCGTCACCCACCATACACCGCAGCAGAGATTTTGAATAAATGGCTGGATGAATCCATCAAAGACAATGTGTGATTTTGGAAGCGTCCTTCATGCAGTATAGCTCAAGTCTGTGAGTCAAAGTGGTTTAGAATGGGTCCTTCTTCTTGGGTCTTTATGGCCTTGTTGAACAATTGCGCTGAATAGAAGAAGATTGGAATAGAGAGCATTGCGTAGAAAATCAATTAAATTCAAGGTAAGGGAATGTCATCTGGCCAAAGTTGGAGGCAAATGTGACCCCAGCCATGAGATCCCGGCTAAAGTCGCCAGATCTAATTTTAAGATAAAGAGCGTAAAGTAGTCATAAAAAATGACAAAACTATGGGATATTTTTTATACTTGTAAATGATAGCTCAGATACTATTGTTTTGAAATTTAGTGTTTAAATTATCTTTTCTGACATGATAAATATTAAAATGAAACGCTTTTATTGACGTTACGATTACATTTTTCTCCGAGAAATACCGGAAGTTAGTTCCACAATGTCACATTTTCAATCGTCTGTGAGTTGTAATGTTGGTGGATAAACACAATTTGGGTGTCATTCAGTTCAGGAACTTCTTAGAAAGTTAATACAGACTATAATATCAAGGCGCATTACCATTACCTACAGTAGCTCTGTTTTCAGTATGGCAGGAAAGTTTCGACTAAGCCGGGTATGGATTTCTCAATGGATTGCTTCGTATCACAACCGACATTTCAGGTGAACTGATTTTTTGAAGCTTAGCTGAAGATTTTGAAGATTAAAGATTGAAGATTTAGAAGATTAACTTTTTGTGAATCTAACCAACCTATTTTAAGGACGTGTCATGTGTGCTCTTGAAACAATTCAGTGTTTGGACACTGTTTGACCATATACAGCGCCACTGCTTACTTATTTTCAAATTGGAATTTCTCAAAAACCTAACATTTAGAGCTCAGAATTCTCTAAATCTTTGAAATGGCCAAAGTCAGTCAATATTAGGCATATCATTGAGAAATGTTCACAGCCGATTCCTTATACTGTGTAGAATGACCTGATGTAAAACAAAAACAAAACATAAAAAAATGACTTTAGCTGGGTTATCACAGGCAGGGTCACAAATTACAAAATCTATTATGCGTTGCATTGTAGTGTGTGCACGCATACGTGTGCGTCTGTGTGTGTTTGTGTGCGTGCGTGCCTGTGTGCCTGCGTGTGTGATGGTGTGTATATAATGTGCAGGAATGGTCTGGAATGGCCTGCCTGTGCTCCTACTGTAACTTCAGACTGTTTGGATGGCCCCTGGTCTGACAGAGGGTCACATGTGTTTTCTCTTTCTTGATGGGGCACCAGCTGGCAAAGCTTGAACCTTTCTTTAGGAATGCTTTTCTTCCCCATGGGGCTCTCTCTCTCCCTCTCTCTGTGTGTATGGGTGTGTGTGTGTTAACACCATATATACATGTGCCTGTTTTCTTGCGTGTTTGCCTGTATGTTTTAGGTCTCCTGTATACACTATTCATAAACAAAGGCTTAAATTTACATTTGTGTAAACATGAATTTGTTTATGTTTGTGTGTGTGTGTTTCTATGTGTGTGTTTCTATTTGTGTGTGTGTGTGTGTGTGTGTGTGTGTGAAACATTCTTGTTGCAGTAGTGTATTTCCATTGCCTCCTGTGTCTTGTGTGTGTCTCCATGTCACGCTGTTGCACCATGTACTTGTTAGGAGGACTGGCTTTGCCTTCAGCACAGTATAACAGGCTCCCTCAGGTCTCTCCCTACTCAAGGTGAAAGTGTGTGTGAGGGTGTGTGTTTGTATGTATGTGTTTGTGTGTCTCTCTCTCTCTCTC
>NW_027468657.1:24818887-24823887 GCF_046254945.1 Alosa pseudoharengus
GACAGGACATGAACAGATTGCATCTGGAAGCCTGTGTAATGGTAGCCTACGCTGCTGAAATTAGACCTGGGCGGAAAATAGTCTCCATTGTTTTATATCTCTGAAGAGGAGGGAGAAGACACAATTTCTAGTGGTGTTGGTCTAATGTATGTAATAGCCTACGTAAGGGATAACGGCCGCCGAGGTGTCCTGTTATGCGTAATTAATGGACATGGGTGAGAGGCAAAGAACTCGGACGAGGGTGAAAAGCAAAGTTGCCTCCGCCCAAGTCCATTATTTCCATATAACAGGACACCTCGAAGGCCGTTATCCCACTTATCACCCAGTTGCCACTATAAGCAATAGTCATGCCTTTACTGTAACATGCAAAGGAAACAAGCGGTTCCGTTTTCTTTGGCCCTATAATAGCGATGGCATGGACAGTTAACGTTAGCTTGTTTACAGTTGATTCCATTGTTGTGAAGCCTGCTTTCAGGCTCAACCGTCGTCCTACTATGGTTGTTATAGCTACCATTCATATGGAACGGTGAATAAACCAGATTTTACCAGATCTACTTCATACACAGTAGGTGTCCTGTTATTCAGAATTAATAGCCACCCCACTAGCCAGTGAGTATTTCTTCTCTCCGGGTGATAAATATGCATAACATATTGTTATCGGGATTGCATTTTACTACACATTGAGTGTAGCCATGCATTTACTAGTAGTACGTTTAACTAGATGTACCGCAGAGCGGTACAAAATATGACCGCCACCCAGTCCAGCACATTTTTTTCCACAAAAATAAATCACGCTGAAAGGCCTATATGATTCTAACTGTCTCACTAAATTGCATTATCCACACTCAATTCTCACTGACATCTGCTAGACAACAAGTACCAAAACATGATTAGTTCATAGATTTCACATGTAAAATTCATTTTATACAACCCCACCTCCATCTTGCCTGTTCATAATTCTGAGAAATTCTTTAATTGTGTGCATGTGTGCATGTACATGTTTATGTTATGTGTGTGTGTGTGTGTGTGTGTGTGTGTGTGTGTGTGTGTGTGTGTGTGTGTGTGCACCTGCGTATGTGCCTGTGCATGCAAGCGTACATATGTCTACTGTGTGAGTATGTGTCATACGTATGATTACTGTGAATGTATGTGTGTGTGTGTGTATCTGTTTGTGCACATGTGTGTATATGAAATGAGTTAACATGACCCCTGGAGGCAAACATACGGAAAAAAATGGTCATCCTAGTCCCTACAGTTCTCAAGATATTCACAGAGAACTGTGTCTGCCCTACCCTCCTTTCGGGGGGTCCAGTCCAGCGGGGGGGCTACAGATCAAAACGAAAAATGATGGTTCCATGCTATCCATGTGGGGTTACATGCCCACCAAGTTTTGTGTACCCCGGTCTTTCAGTGTCCCGGGAATCATTGACGGAAATTTGGACATGCGAAAAAGAAAAAAAAAAAAGAAAAAAAAAAAAAGAAAAAGAAAAAAAAATCTGACTAAACCTATATGACCGCCGCTTCGCTGCGCGGCGGTCATAATAAAATGAAAAATCAAACAACAAAATTAGAAAAAAGTATGAGATTAAGACATAAGGTATAAGAAATTCACACTACCCTACTAAAGTATGTACAAACAGGTGACTAACAGCACAAGGTTTTGTCATAAGTGCATGATGTCTTCTCCTGCTGTTGGGACTTGACTTGAGACTTGTAACTATGCAGACTTGAGACTTGCTCATGTACTTGATTGCAGAGCACAACAGTCTCAGGACAGTCGTTTCCAGCCCCACTGTTTTCATCATCATGTAATACCCCGATCTGGAGGTTGTTTACTGTATTCATTTATTAGCCCCCTTCATCTGTCCATTTGTTTTCTTGTTATTTTTCCTTCCTTCTTTCTTATCCCCTTTTTTTTCTCACCCTCCTTTCTGGAGGGTGATGTTTACTGTTCAGTGTGCAAGATTCATTCATTACTGTACAATGAATTGAATATTACTCTCAACACTTTCTTTCTTTCCCATGTTCTCTCTTTCCCCAACTGCAGCAGTGGTGTGAGATCATTTCATTGGAGATGCTCAATTAATCCCCAGCCTCCTCTCTGCAGCGAGAGCAGATGCTGCCGCCTAATTAAAAACAGGCGCCTCACAAGCACTAGCCATCGCTAACTACCACACGAGCGCACATGAAACAGAGACGGAGAGATAGAACGATAGATGCAGAGAGAGAGAGAGACAGAGAGACAGAGAGAGACAGAGAGAGGGTAAGAGTGAGGAGGATGTGAAAAAAAGACATGTTTTGGGTGTCTTGTGGTGGATGGAAGCCAACCCCGGGTGGTGGGTATGAAATATTCATCTCGCCTGAGCCTTTCAAGATCCTCTGAGTTAAGTATCAATTTAAGGGCCTTCAGATCTGCTTTTCCGCACTTTTCAAAGGAGCGCCTGCCGCGAGAGACGGAGGAGGGAGAGGAAGGGGACGCAAAAGGAAAGACAGTCAAATAAATGGACGGATGAATGGATGGATATATAATGAGATAAATTGACCAAAAGTCAAACACATGGAGAGAGATAGGTAAGCAGTCAGGCAAACTGATAGATAGATAGATAGATAGATAGATAGATAGATAGATAAAAAACTGACAAGCATTTAGCAGACATTTACATCCAAATTGAGCTGAGAATTGAGAACAGATAGACAGACAGACAGACAGACAGATAGATAGATAGATAAATAGATAGATAGATAGATAGATAAAGATAGACACACAGATTTAGACATCTATCTTTCTGACACTTCCAGAGTAATACGAGAGAGATGAATGCACCAAGATGAAGGAATGAAGAACAGATGATGCCTGTCACCACTTGAAGATATTAAGAGAGGACCGTGAGACAGAGAGAGAGAGGACCGTGAGAGAGAGAGAGAGGACCGTGAGAGAGAGAGAGAGAGAGAGATGTAGAGTGGGGGTGGAGGGGATAGATGAGCGATGGCTGTGCTCCAGACTCATGTCACTTGTGTGGAGACATGTGTCAGAACATGAAGCTGTGCATGCCCTGATTTCACATGACCCATCTTGTGGCACATGTTCTCCTGAGGTGCGGGGAGATGGAGCCAGAGCTGTGGCTCTGCAGTCGGTTCACCCATTACACACAGCAACATGGAGAGAACAGATGAACTTGATGAAAATTACGAAATCACATGGAATGGGAACACACTGGTTTCAGTCTGCTCTATATGATAGATTGCCAGAGGAACATAAAGGAATGAGAGCAATGTCCCTCTGAGTTGAGAACAGTGCTTCTCAGTCCAAGGTTGGACGTACGACAAGCCAACCTCGACCGCAAACTCGACAGATATGCATCCTTGTCGAGTTTGTTTTTTCGTTTTTTTTTTTTTTTGCTGGGGGGTGGGGGTGGGGGGCAACAACTCAAAACAGCCTGTCACATACACACACTCATCCAATCTGCTCTACCCCAGAGGAAACAGCACCAGGAGAATTTTATTTTCTGTAAGAAGTTTCTGTGGAACAAGACACTCACATCCTTTACCACGCACACCTCTCGCCTACTTCTCCCACCTCCCTCCCTCCCTCTCTCCCTCTCTCTCTTGCGCTCTCTCCCTGTCCCTCTCTGAGCTTCTCTTTCGTCTCCTTCCCCTCAGAGTTGGGGAACTCATCAGAGAGGGGAAAAGCACATCAAAAGCTTTGTTTATGCCAAGCAGCCGGGATCTCTCAGAAGTGCAAAGCAGTGTTGTGTCAGACCGAGTGACAGCAAGTGTGAGAAGACCGGATGACTTACATGACTCTCTTGCTCCTCACTCTCTCTCTCTCTCTCTCTCTCTCACACACACACATACTCATACAGTACACACACACACACACATACGCACAGAGACTCTCTTTCTGTCATACATACTCTCTGTTACATCCCTCTCTCTCATTCTGTGTGTGTGTGTGTGTGTGTACTGCACACTGTGGACACTGTTTTTTTTTTATTGGACATACACACTGACTGATGATTAGGGTGTTACACGCAAAGAGAATTAAAGAAATGTCAAAACATTCTTCCGTGTTAGCTTTTAGTAGTAGTAACCATTAGAAGATGCATCAGTAACCTTGCCTTTGTGTGTCATACTGCCAGTACATGCAGCTTGTTCATTTGCATCCAAGTGTTTCTGTGTCTTGACACTGTTGCTATGTGTTTAAGTGTGTGTGTGTGTGTGTGTGTGTGTGTGTGTGTGTGTGTGTGTGTGTGTGTGTGTGTGTGTATGTGTGTGGGCCTGCAGCAACTGTGACTTTCAGGACAGACATAAGACCAAAACAGATAGAGTTTAAGTTGGAGGAGGGTGAGCAGGGGTCATTGACAGACACTGAAGAGGAAAGATAGGGGGAAGTCTGCAACATTGCTTTGCAGTGTTTGTATAACACTGGTTCTCCATCATTTATTTTTCAAACAATGTGAAAGGAGACATTTTATCTAGAGGCAATAGGCCTCTCTATATCTCTATCTCTCTCTCTCTCGCACACTAATCAGAAGCTCAAACAGTGTTAACAGAAAAAAAATTTGGCATGAAACTCTCGCTAATATCCTGTTTTTTTCCTGTGCTGGAACCAAAAAGCACACGTGTGGGTGTGTGTTAATGCATATTTATAAGTGTGTGTGTGTGTGTTTGTGTTCTACTGTGTGTGTTGTGTGTGTCTGTGTGTGTGTTCTACTGTGTGTATTATGAATATGCACGCTATGCAGATCAGCATGTGTGAGTGAGAGAGTATGTGAGTTAGAGCGAGTCTTTGTGTTTATGTGTGTCTTGGGAATGACATAAATGTGCTTACTGTCTTTTACACTGTTGCTATGTGTGCATGTACATTTGAGAGTGTGTGTGTGTGTGTGTGTGTGTGTGTGCATGTACGTTTGTGTGTGTGTGTGTGTGTGTGTGAGTGTGTGTGTGTCAGTGGCAACTGGCAACTTATAAAGTTGAGGATAATAAGGTCAACTTTTCAA